>NW_024015235.1:0-6184 GCF_000499745.2 Eimeria mitis | reverse complement strand
TATATATATATATATATATATTTATAAACAAGAATATAAACAAAGGAGTATAATATAAATAAATAATATATTTAGTAACCTAAAGAGAATTAAATAAAAAATAAAAATTATTTTTTTTTGTTTATTATAGATTTGCATCCGTTCTTTTCTCTGTTACCCTAAACCCTAAACCCTAAACCCTAAACCCTAAACCCTAAACCCTAAACTCTAAACCCTAAACCCTAAACCCTAAACCCTAGAAAGGTTTAATTTAGAATAGTTTAAGGTTTTGTTTTGTTATATTTTGTTGTTTGGGGTGTATATGATGAGGGTTTAGGGTTTATGAAGGCCGCCCCTATAGAGCTGCCTATACACCCCAACAAAAAACAACATTTATAAAAATAAAAAAAAGAAATAAAAAGAAGAAGGAGATGAAATATAAAACAAAAGACGTATCCTAATCCACTACAAGCCCTCAAATGTACAGAAAGGCTCAGCGTTTAGGGTTTAGGGTTTAGGGTTTAGGGTTTAGGGTTTAGGGTTACTCGATAGAAGACAGGGTTTACTCGGCTTCAGTTTCTCGGGTTTCTTATTTAGGAATTAGGGTTTACTAATTAGGGTTTATTTTCTAGGGTTTAGGGTTTAGCATTCAGGGCTTTTGATTAGGCAGTTAGGGTTTAGGGTTTAGGGTTTAGGGTTTAGGGTTAGTATGTAAGATTTCTTTTAAACTAAGGGTTTAGGGTTTAGGGTTTAGGGTTTAGGGTTACAACCCGGAGAGCCCCAGAGCTCTTTGCTGCTCCTTTTCCTTTTTTTATTTTTATAGGGTTTAGGGTTTAGGGTTTAGGGTTGTGTTTGTTGATGATGCAAGAACAAATGAAGCGACTCTAGAGCAGCAGCAGCAGCAGCAGCAGCAGCAGCAGGAGCAGCAGCAGCAGTATCGGCAGCAAAAGCAGCAGCAGCAGCAATTTATCTGAATCTGTTGATATTGCTTCAGTATTATATAAATTTTTAAATAATTTTTTTTGAGGTGTACATACACCTGAAACGCGCGGGGTGTTTATCTAAGCTTACTGGCCGCCGCCGACATACAGGTTGTTGCAGCAGAGGAAACCATGAATATAAAACGGTGGAAAAAGGGATATTATTGAATGAAATAACTTAAAATAATTAAATAANGGAAACCATGAATATAAAACGGTGGAAAAAGGGATATTATTGAATGAAATAACTTAAAATAATTAAATAAAATAATATAATTGAAAAAAAAAGAAAAAAAAACAAAAAAAAATGCAGCAGCAGCGAAGCAGAAAGGAAGCCTCTGTGCGTGCTCGCCAAGACGGCGATCGTGCAGAAACCAGAAAAAGGAAAAGAATAAAAGAATGGTGTATAATAGGGTGTATAACCCCTCATTAAAAAGCATATAATCTGAATAAAAAGAATAAAATATTAATTTAATTAGATTTGGCGTTTATAAAAATGAATTTTCTCTTTTTTTTATACTGCAGGCGTCTAGCGGTGTTTCTGGTGTGGTGTGCGTGTGCGGCTCGATCGATGAGAAACAGGGTGATCTATGGAGGAATAAATGCGTTTTGCATGGAACTGGGTATAAAATAAAATAATATAGAATAAAAAAAGCATAAAAAATGATTAAAAAGCATATATTTTCTTGTTTGCTTTCATATATCGACCCGAGCTATGTACTAGCGAACAGCTGTTGCACGGGTCACTCCCCCAGCAGCACGCAGCGAGCAGCTGGCTGCTGCAGCGCTTCATCTCTGTTCTGCTTTTTCTTTCTTGTTTAATTCATTTGTTGTTGTGTGTTCTATTTTTGCTTTCTGTTGCTTTCTTATATTCCGATATTTGCTGCCTCCTAGAGCTGCCTATACACCCGAAATGGCTCTCTTACTCCTCAAGGGCATCGGCGCCCTTATAGCGGTAACCGCTTTGACCAGTGGTCCTGCTGCAGCAGCAGCAGCAGCAGCAGGAGGCAGCAACAGGAATGAGTTTCCTTCTGCTTCGAACCGTCCCTTTGGCTTGAGAGGATCTCTCTCAGGACTGCGTCCCGGCAGCAGCGGCAGCAGCAGCAGCAGCAGCAGCAGCAACCTGGGCGGCGGCAGCAGCAGCAACCGCAACAACATAAGCTGGGGTAGCAGAGATGAATCTGCTGTCGATGCAGCTCTNGCGGCAGCAGCAGCAACCGCAACAACATAAGCTGGGGTAGCAGAGATGAATCTGCTGTCGATGCAGCTCTTGATGAGCCCGCTACTATAGAGCTAGCAGCAGTTGCTCTCTCTAGTATAAACACCTTCTGGCTGTCTCTCTCCCCAGCAGCACGCGATGAGCTGCTGAATGAGGTCAGCAGCAGCACCAGCAGCGGCTTAGATAACGTTGGAGACAGACTCTCTAACCTTATCAACAGCAGCAGCGACAGCAGCGGCAGCAGCAGCAGCAGCGGCAGCAGCAGGCCCAGCAGACTGCCCGGGCAGCACCTCAGCAGCCTCCTAGCTAGCAGCCGCGGCAGCGCCAGCCGCAGGCTTACAGAGGACGCAGCTTTGCTGCGTGTGCTGCAGCGGCTCGATGAGAGCAGCAGCAGCAGCCTCAGCAGCAACAGCAGCAGCGAGAACGGCAGCATCAGCAGCATCAGCAGCACAACCACTGCTAGCCCCCTTTCTCTTGAGGAGCTCAGCAGCAGCAGCACCCTTGCTGCTTCTCTTTTGGACGAATCTTCTTCTGCTGCAGCAGAACTTCTCTCTACGCTGCCAGCACTAGCAGGCGACAGCAGCAGCAGCAGCAGCAGCAGTCTCCTCGACAGCAGCAGCAGCAGCAGCAGCAGCAGCAGCACAGAAGAAGGTTCTTCTTCTGCTGCTGATGAAGATGCAGCTGCCCCGGCAGTGCTTGACATTGAGCTGATAGAAGCAGACACAGACGGCGACCTCAGCAGCAGCAGCAGCAGCAGCAGCAGCAGCGAAGCAGAGAACAACGCTCTATCTAAGCTGCAGCAGCAACTTGGAGAATTAGATATTAATGAAGAAGAAGCAATACTGGCGTTCCGCGCATTCATCCGCAGATACAAACATTACATACAACAGATAGAGCAGCAGCTGCAGCAGTATGTGGATAGCGGTGCCTTTGAGCAGCAGCTGCAGCAGCTGAGACAAGCGATCCGTGAATACGAGCAGAAGCACAGCAGCAGCAACAGCAGCAGCAGCAGCAGCAGCACGGATGATGATGACAGCAGCAGCAGCAGCAGCAGCGATGATGATGATGATGAGGAGGAGGATAGCGACGAAGAAGAAGAAACTGCAGCAGGACAAGGAATCAGAGAAAGCAGAGAAGAAAGAGAAAAAGAAAAAATAGAGAAGAGAGAAGAAGACAGCAGCAGCAGCAGCAGCAGCAGCAGCAGCACTTCTACTGCAGCACCAGAAGAGGGAGCAGCAGCTTCTTCTACACTCGAAGCAGAACACCTCAGCAGCAGCAGCAGCAGCACTGAGGAAGCTGACAGCAGCAGCAGCAGCAGCAGCAGCACAGAAGCAGCAGAACACCTCGGCAGCAGCAGCAGTGCAGCAGCTGAGGAAGAAAGCAGCAGCAGCAGCAGCAGCAGCAGCAGCACGGAAGCCCCCCGCCGCCGTCTCAGCGCAGAAGAAGAAGAAGAGAGAGAAGAAGAAGAAGAAAGCAGCAGCAGCAGCAGCAGCAGCACCACAACAGCAGCACCTGCAGAGCTCTCCAGCACCCTCGCTGGCATCCTCAGCAGCAGCAGCACCGAAGCAGCAGAACACAGCAGCAGCAGCAGCAGCAGCAGCAGCACGGAAGAAGCAGAGCACAGCAGCAGCAGCACCGAAGCAGCTGAGGAAGAAAGCAGCAGCAGCAGCAGCACTGAAGCAGCAGAACACAGCAGCAGCAGCAGCAGCGTTGCAGCTCGCCGCCTAGGAGAAGAAGAAGAAAGCAGCAGCAGCAGCAGCAGCAGCAGCAGCAGCACTTCAACTGCAGCACCAACTACAGTTGCTGCTGGCTTCCTCGAGAGCAGCAGCACAGAAGCAGCAGAGAGCAGCAGCAGCAGCAGCAGCACCGAAGCCGGTGAGCACAGCAGCAGCAGCAGCAGCACCGAAGCAGCTGAGGAAGAGAGCAGCAGCAGCAGCAGCACCGAAGCAGCTGAGGAAGAAAGCAGCAGCAGCAGCAGCAGCACCGAAGCAGCAAGACGCAGTCTGCGTGCTGCAGAAGAGAGCAGCAGCAGCAGCAGCAGCACAACAACAGCAGCACCAGCAGCAGAAGAGGAGTCTACTACTCTTGCTGCTATCCTCCACAGCAGCAGCACCGAGGAAGCTGAGGAAGACAGCAGCAGCAGCAGCACTGCAGCATCTGAGGAAGAGAGCAGCAGCAGCAGCAGCACCGAAGCAGCAGAGAGCAGCAGCAGCAGCAGCAGCACAGAAGCAGCTGAGAGCAGCAGCAGCAGCAGCAGCACTCACACTGCTTAAGGGTTTACAAACCCCAGTTATTTGAATTTGTATGTACAGCCGCAGCGTAGAAACTTGCTGCTGCTGCTGCAGCAGCAGCAGCAGCAGCAGCAGCCGTTGCAGCAGCAGCAGCAGCTGCTGCAGTAGCAGCAGCAGCGTTGCAGCAGCAGCAGCAGCAGCAGCAACTCGCATCGTATGCCGTTCTCTATACACCTGAGTTGGTTGTTTGTATATACAGACGGATTGAGGGTTTGTATGAATGTAAAACCCTAAACCCTAAACCCTAAACCCTAATCTAGGGTTTAGGGGTATTAGTAGATCTGTGTTCAGCAACCACAACAACCCAGGCGTGTAAGTGTAAACCCTAAACCCTAATAAACCCTAAACCCTAATCGAGGGTTTTGATCTGTATGTATGTGGAGATTAATATAGGGTTGTTGTATTGTGTAAACCCTAAACCCTAAACCCTAATTTAGGGTTTAGGGTTTACATAGTTCTATTCCGTGAAACCCTAAACCCTAATCTAGGGTTTATGGTCGAGTGTTATACTATTTGGGGGGTAGGAGGGGAGGGTGGGCTGCGGCACCAAACCCTAAACCCTAAACCCTAAACCCTAAACCCTAAACCCTAAACCCTCATAAACCCTTTATGGGGAGGGGTTGGTGGTTTAGAGCCACAGCGTCCTTTGTTTGTATTTTATTAAGGCTTACTCAACTCTCTCTCAGACCCTAAACCCTAAACCCTAAACCCTAAACCCTAGGAAAACCCTAAACCCTAAGCCCTAAACCCTAGACCCTAGTCAAACCCTAAACCCTAAACCCGAAACGCGAAACTCTAAGAAAACCTTAAACCCTAAACCCTAAACCCTAGTAAAACCCTAAACCCTAAACCCTAGTAAAACCCTAAACAACAGCAAGCGATACACCTGTGAGCCCACCTGGCTCTGCTGCTGCTTTTCGCTGTTACTGTTCTATCGTTTCTGCTGCTGCTGCAGCAGCAGCAGCAGCAGCTGCTGCTGCTGCTAATCCTAAACACCAAACGGCAGCTAGCAGGATACATAAAACCACCGTTGGTTGTGTTGCTTTTCGCTGCTGCTGCTTCTTGCTGCTGCTGCTGCTGCTGCTTGCTGCTGCTAGTTCTGCTTTTGCCGCTGCTGCCGCTGCTGCTGCTGCTGCTGCTACTGCTGCTGCTGCTGCTGCTGCTGCAGCTGCATGCACTTGCGTCTGAATGCTGCAGCTGTTTGGGTGGGGCAGAGCAGCAAAGGCCGGGGGAGCAGACTCTCCTCTCTTACACGCCACTGCACCTGAAACACAAACCCTAAACCCTAAACCCTAAACCCTAAACCCTAGATATATCCTAGACACTAGTAGATAGTTTAGCAACAGAAACAGCAGCTGCAGCAGCAACAGCAGCAGCAGCAGCAGCAGCAGGTGAGCAGCAGCAGCCATAATACATATACACCGCCACCGCCCCCGTAAGTATAAAACAGCAGCAGCAACAGCAGCAGCACGAACAGCAGCAGCAGCACAAACAGCAGCATCCGCACAAACAGCAGCAGCAGCAACAGCAGCAGCAGCAGCAGCAGCAGCAGCAGCAAACCTGGTCTGGCAGCAGCAGCGAGAGGGAGAGTGTTCCCGCCCCCGTTACGGTGAGCCAGCCAAACTCCCCCAGCAGCAAATCGGCGGCACCTTCGCTCCATCCACGACCCCGCAGCTGCAGCAGCAGCAGCAGCAGCAGCAGCAGATATATATATA
>NW_024015234.1:0-6193 GCF_000499745.2 Eimeria mitis | reverse complement strand
GCGTACGCTTCCTCGAACGAAGTGAACGCACTATGCACACGAAACTCATAAACGTGCTGCTCACCCTACTGGACTTCGTCTTTCGGATCTATGCGCAAACGCTTACGCCTTGCTCCCGCCTATACTAACGAATTATTCTGCGGGATCTGCCGGATTTCACGATAATGACGAAACGCTCAGAAACATGGACGGCCCAGCCAGTACACAACGAAAGCCTCGTACTAGGTGAGCGCACGAATGTGGGTGCACAAGGCAGGCTGAGGCACATTATTATTTGCAAATGCACTAGTAGTCTACGGTTCGCCTCCAACCCGTCTGTGCCGCTCGACCATCACTGCCCCCAAACATACAAGCTTGATCAGAACACATGTAGAGGCATGTTAATCTAGTTTGGCCCAATCTCGCACAACCGATTTACTACCATACATAAGCATGTGGTCTCCGCACGCACATGTAAACTAAACTGAGAAACAAGCCTGCCGCGTCCGTTGAAACACCAGCCCGATAACCAGAAAATAACGCTCAAGGGGCGGAGCCAGGCAACTCAGTCGTGCCCGTAAACCTGGCACAATGCTCATTTCCAAGCATGAGAACGTTCATCTACATGACCGCAAGATATCAATAAAAAACAACAAATGACATGAGCATGCGCAACAGCAGACTGGCCTGCGAACGTCCACAGACCGACGCCACTGAACATCGTTTTGCGGAATGACATAACCATAGGAAGCTGCATTACAGCCCCCTGGAATCCCGTGTATCAGCCAAGCCACAAAGGGCCTGAAATACCCACAATAGGTGCCAAGCTTCACTAGTACGTGCACGCGCGAAGCGTGCTTCACCAGTCCCGCAGTGCTTGGTAGAGCATCATAAATCAACTGCAGAGAGGGTTTCGTAATCATCGGCAGTCAATCACACAACAACGCCAACGTGGTATATCCGTTTATGGCTGGCGGATGTATCAGTTAATGGATAACGAATTATGGGATCTGCTGCATGGAGCGGCAGCTACCCAAGCACGCTTTGCTGGAAGAAGTTGACAGCAGGCCTGGGACGCCACATGCGAGCCGCGTTCGACATCTCAAGACTATCAGCGTATCAAGACTATCGGCGGAGTGGATTATCATGCACTTCCAATTACAGGTTATACACATGTCTCGAATTGGCATGCCTTATGAACCTACCCGTAGCCCAACAGATGCAATTCGATTAGAGCTATTCCATCACTGGGCGGCGACGCACTAGCTGCAATGTTTACATGCGACGGTTTTTCCACCAGCGCCCTGCAAGCTGCTCCATGCATTGTATGCACGGGCGTCCTCGGACAGCTTGTGAAGCAACGGCACTCAAGCCACGCTGGAATCAAGCCTGGAAAGCTACCCAGTCTCTCACACCTATCGGCCAACCCTGCACCCCGCTCCAGCTGACAAGCCTCAGTACCCGTCCCAAATCGGACAGGTACTGAGGCTTGTTAGCTGGAGCGGGGTATACAAATATATCGGAGAGTACAAGCAGGTCACCCGACCTGAACCACGCAAAGGACGAAAAAAATATAGTAAGGTACAACTGAGACAGAAGAAAGGAGATTATGTAGTACTGTCTCGACTGCATACCCACCCTCCGCCTATCATTTAGCTGGTAATGCGTGGCGGAAGATAGTGCAACATGTCGTGCTAACAACCACGTCAACTGTGGATTTTGCGTGGTGCGCTTCTCGGCTCACACTAGCAGACTAATTCATGCCGCTTACCCACTTGCATAATGCGATCGCTGTGACGTGCATATTTCACGAAAACGCCCGTCACATAGAGGCCTGCCCAGCCTGCTGAATCCATATGCGAAGCCTCAACTCACTACACAAGACAGACATGCAGCCGTCAACCCCACAGAATTTACGGTGAGGAACAACCTGAATGTGCCCTTCGAAACAAACAGGACACGGTAGACGATCGTTGGTCGCGAAGCGCAACCAGAGAATTCCATACAGATTGCGTCCATGAATTCAGCAGTGATTACCTTGCGTTCATGATCTAGAGTCGCCAATATAAAAGCCGCAGCTAGCGGTAAACAAAAATACAGGAAATCAGTCTGACCCATGTGCTTCCAGGGGCCAGTGCCGGCTACCCGCGCGTGGTGTGCGACTTGCTCAAGAAAAAGAACGAAAGAGGTGCATGACAGGCAGTCCGTATGCCCACATAGTAGCCAAGACGCAAGGAACCAGAACAACCTACAGTAGGCATCACCTACCAGTAAGAATAAAGATTTTTGAAAGCGTTCTACCGTGTCTCGGTACTTCGCACTCACGGCCAAGTTAGTACGTGATAACATGACAGCTGCCGCTCAGCGTACAGCCGTACGCTGAACTGAAATTCATAAACCACTGGCGAGAAAGCAATGCCTACACAGCACAGCGAGGCAAGTATCCAACAATGCTTTGCAGCGACCTGATCCTGTATGGCAACGTCTTCGAAGAAGCACCCCGAGACCCAGTACCAAAGGCAAATTGATAAGGCCGCAACGCCAACAAAACGCCTAAAACCCGAAAAGCAGTGGGCTACTCTGAAACGCTGGCCAGTTTATCCCGCATCCTCAAGAGCGCCGCTGGCGACACAATTATNCTGTACGGCGGCTCCCTGATGCTGTACTTAAATTGATCGTTTCCCACTCTGCTCTGCACTTTCCCATCTTGGAAATACAAGCACCCCGACAGACATTAAAGACAGACACATATGCTCCGGCCGCAAATATCACCGTGATAACTGGAAGCTCGGAGCGAATGCCTGCTTTTGGGGCCGTTCCTAAAGGCATGCCACAAGCCAGTAACATGGATTACTAATGGCGCTGCATACGCTTCCCAAAGGAAACAAACGTCGGATGCACATGGAACTGATAAGCGTGTTGTTCAACATATGGCTGCTCCGCTCGCGTGAATTGAGAAACTACAGTAAATTTCGCATCGCCCGATTTTTGTTTTGGTGCACTTTTGAGGTCGCCCGAACAATGCAGCATCCTGGTTTATTTACAAGACAAAAGTCAAGCTCGTGCATAGCGAGGAGCTACATATTCATATGCTACTGAAGCCCACGGTGCAGGGAGCACTACTGACCGTTTCTGGATACCAACACATTGGAAGTCTGCCGCTCGACACCCACAAGCGCCGTTGGAATTTGACCTCCCACAAACATACAGTCTTGAGCAAAACACCAGCTAAGCGCTGACGCTCCCTGCACAACTCTGGAAGGCCCACTAACTCCTTTCGTCGCAAGCCACGAACATCCAGCAGTCCTACACACAGGCAACGCCTGCAGAAGACCGACGTGTCTCCGTTGACTGGAAAAGCGACCCGGTAGCCACTCAAAGAGCCCTCAAGTCGCGGTGCCTGCCCAGTCAGTCTTGCCCGTCAACATGTCCCCATGCTCATTTGCAGAACATCGAATGCTTCTTGTACACGAGGCCGAGTCATTTATACAAAACGAACTGCTGACGGCGAAGCAGCATAAAATGCATCATCCCGAGCTATATAATCCGAACAGCCAACCTCTGCAGCCAGAAAATAAAGGGAGCGACCAAGCTGCATTAGCCGATGCCGGGCAAGCATATATTTGGTAGAAACACCCGTGCCATCTTCAGGGGTACTCATCAGTAAGACATGTAACAAACGCAGAGCCCACGCATGGCGAGCAAGCCCCTGCTGATTCAACGGCGCTGCGCTATCTAACCACCTATACTACCCTGTGCGCCGCTTCGCTAACCTTCAGCTCAACGAATGCTTCCGATCCGTGGATGCCAGATGAACATAACAGAACTACGCATCAACAGCAGGACTAGTGCAACATGGCAACGCAGCGTCTCCCTGAAGCAGTGCGCGCCCTCCACGATACTTCTCAGCCTTGGCAACAAAAATGTAAAAAATGGCCTTAGCCAGGCAGGCAGCAGAGAAGCGAAAACAAGTACTCATAAGGCGGCTGGAAGCACGCTGAGCCAATGTGTGCATATCGGGTCTTCTGCTGAATGCACGGCTCAAGCCAGTAGGCGCACGTAGAACGCTGCTTCCTTCTTCTCAGAAGAAGGGAGCGCACCTGGCAAGAAATCCACGAGGCTTCCGGGCGCTCTGTTGAACCTCGTCAAGGAAAAAACGATGCCGCTACAGTAAAGTCTGAATCCTTTCCACCCTTCCACCAAAAACTGCTAACCAATGCTTGTGTGTAATGCATAAAAGACCCCACTCGAGACACGTGGTCCCCTGTCCAGAATCCTACAATCAAGCAAATACCATATACGGGAGTTCTCCGAGTACGTTTACAATGCGAATGGCCACTGCACACGAAAAGACTGTATAAGCCAAGTAGACGCTGACGCAATGGAGGATCATCACTCTTCCGTAGGCGATCTCTGGCAAGCGAGCGCCACCTGGCACAAACATACCCACTTAAATACACATGCAAAGACGTACCATGTTTATTGGGTATAATCGTGAACAATGCATTCGCCAAGAAACGCAAAAACGAAGCTCCACCACCACACCAAATCTATACTGAGAAACGCGCCTTCCGCGCCCCTGAAACACCAGCCAGACACCCACTTAATTTGCCTCAAGTTGTGGTGCCCGCACAGTGCATCATGCCAACTAACTTATCATCCAGCAAATATCCCGTACATCAGAAGGCCATGTCTGTAGTCCCGATCAGTGAATACAAAAGGCACTGCTAGCTGCAAACCAGCATATACTATGCCAGGATGACCTATAAGCGCCCAGTTGCGACTTCCGGCCATCTGCGGTCTGCGACCTGACGATCAAGGGAAGCCGACGAGCACTCGCCCAAAGGGGCAGGCCGATGCCACCCTTCAATAGAACAGGTAACGCGGTCAGAACCTTTTTGCTTTTTTTTTGTTATGCCACAGTGATTCGGAACAATGCACACTTCAGCATGTCAGCAGCACGTCACGCCCCTGCATCAGAGATTGCCAAAGAAGACGTATAAATAAATCGGCGTTGGCGCAGACACCCATAACAGTGTTCTGTTCTGTGCACCAACGTGCCAACATTTACCTCCAGACGCCCAGTCCAAGCGGTCTCAAACTGGCAAATGCACCAGCAGGTCGACAGCAGGTCGACGCCCACGAACCGAATTACCGAGCCGTTGCGGCCGCTCGTACTGAGTAACACAGAAGCAAACGACCAATGGCCCCACTAGGGAATTACAGTTTTTATCATGTGCCGATAGTTCGCTACACGGATTTCCGTTGTCCACCGGGAACGCACTTTCTGTCGCACCGGGGGACTCTATGCTCTGCGTTCTGCAGCGTCACCAGATGCCAAGGTAAGGCTANCACTTTCTGTCGCACCGGGGGACTCTATGCTCTGCGTTCTGCAGCGTCACCAGATGCCAAGGTAAGGCTAGGCTACAGGGCAACTACGTACTATTGAAGGTGAACAGACTACAATTCGACGATATGTAGGATGAGAACTCGGACCCTCCCAAACTACCTCTTAGCATACTGATTGAAGGAGACGCTGCTAGCCGAGTGATGCATGGTTTAAGCGAACCATGCTAACAGGACGCCCCAGCCCATAAGCACTCATAGTGAAGTTGCACAAATCCTTTCGCAATATTACCCGTCGTACCAACGGCACATCTGAGTATCCCCTACTATGTTAGGGTTCGTTTGGCGAGAAGATGCACTCTGTCGTACGCTCGAACCTGTCTTTGTGCAACGTGTATGGGCTTAGCAAAAGGATGAGACGTTTCTTCGTCCTGATAAGAAAATGACCAAATTTTAACAACCAAACCAAGTTTCCGCTCATGCCTTTTACTAGGTAAATATATATGTAGCAATGCATGGTCCTACAAAGTGAATGCAGCAGGAGGCCAGCCACCCAACTTAAGTGCACTAAAGGTGGGCTTCTGGCTTCCTGCTACATTCGCACATGACCTGCCACAACCGTACCACCTTCACCAAACCACATCCAAAGGCCTCTCAAGCTTGCCTGGTGCAATTCGGAGATTCTATGTGGCACGGAACGCAACACCACAGGTCCCATAAATCCATGGAAAAAAACTTAGTGGCATATATCCGCTCGCTGGACCATTATCTTGAACTCCACTGATCTTACGCTCGAGGCGTGACGTTCCCACTCCCGAGGCACTGTCTGGCCTTAAGCTATAATGTGCCGACAAGGAGGTATTGACAA
>NW_024015233.1:0-6194 GCF_000499745.2 Eimeria mitis | reverse complement strand
GTCTGTGTGTCCCCTCTCCGCTATTTATCGTTGGATATTTAGACGGCATCGTTGTCATGCGGAGCCAAACCAGAAGTCACGATGGGGGTAAGTCGTAGAAGGAAAAACAGTTGTAGCACAGCTCATCTGATGTTGTTAGATCCATTTCTACGGCAGTGCAAGCTTGTTACTCAGCGCCAGGTATGTGTTTCGAAGATATTTTGGGCATTAGACAATCCATCGCAAGGGAGATCCAGTACGCAAGCGAGCGCCGCTGCCTTGCAGCAGACGTTGCAGCAAAGTGCGCTGCTACTCACGACTGGCCGGTTCTCCACACTAGTGCGAGGCCTGAAACAGGTACTCGATCCTAGCTGGGCTATTGTGGGATGCAGTCGTCAAAATACCTCAGAGTTCCACAAAAGCGCACGGAATGGACTCCCCTCGACAGGATTCCGCGAAACAGTGGTGCATAGGCCCAGAACTGGTACAGAGTGTAGGCGGCGTCTCATGAGTTGCAGCCATATTTGCTGCACCTCCTGCAACGAGCTAACCCAAGATGCAAGCACACACAATTCCATTTCTGATGCAAATGCTAGCACATCTGATAAACCTTAAGCATTTACTTGGCCTTTAGTAGCCAACGTGTACTCAAGTGGAAATACATAGATACCAAGGAGAACATTTGCTACAGGGCTCTCGCGCCATAGTACCCAGGACGCTTGGAGACTCGACACGTTGTCAGATTGTTTTTTGAGAAGTCTGATCTTGAGTATTTTGGCCATACTGCACCTCAAAACTGTCTTCTGCTACGACCGAAGACACTCGCTGTAGTCGCGGAGAAGCCCAGAGGTGAAGCATGTTAAGCGACACTAAGCCGAGGCCAGGAGTCTGCCCACAGATGTCGACGAAGCTGAACACGGTTTTCAAATTAAACACGTGAATGTTCTGCAAGCATTTGCCAAATGAGGCGAAATTAACCGGGTACCAAACCGTTGGCGAACCCGCTGAACGGAAAGAAACGGAGTGGGACGGATCACAAGAACGAGCCATGATGACTAAATTTTGCATTCATATTAATTCCATTTAGTTCACCTTCTAAATGAGCTGTTCACTTGTTGGTTTAGGGATGGAGGCCGTAATGAGCTGCCGCCGATGGAAGCCACTGTCAGAGCAGGAAGCTGCATGCAGGAAGCCTCGCGACTGCTCTCTTAACAGCGTCTCTTAGTTTACTGTTTTGTTGTTATTCAGGCGGAAGTCCGTTAAATTTGTTCTGAAGTGGAACGAATTGTTCAGCTGTCACTCCAGCCAGTTCACAAGGCGCTGGGCGCTGCGTAGACAACTGCATTCGGGCAATTTCCGCTCCAGCGCTGGGAGATCTTCGTCAGTTTCTTTCCTACGTTTTGTTTTTTGCATTCTGTACGTCTGATGCAGAAGGTATCAGGCGAAGAGCTTCTTTGAGGTTGCCCGGGGAACCTCGGCGCATCTGCAGGGTGCACGCCATGAGGAGCGCGTCATTGTTCGTCATATTTTACCATAGACTAAGCATTTGTACTTGAAGGCGCCATTGAGACTTGGTAGGGGAGGGATAATAAGGGCAAAACGAGCAGGCCTGTCGGCCGGGCCCTGAGGACAGATGCCAGGGGCGGCCTAACGGCCCTTGACTTCCTTTCCGCTATTTGGCTGCTGGCTACCTCGCCAGCGGCATCAGGCTGATTTCAGCCTGATGCCGTTAGAGACAAACAAAGCATCGACTCCAAAAGAGGCCCGCAGCTCTTCGACGGTCACCGGGGGCCCCAGCCTACTTACCCCTTCGCCTCATGATGCAGGGGCTCACTCTGCTGCAGCAGCAGCAGATGCTGCGGCGATATCCCCTTCAGGGGCTGCTGTTGCAGCCGAGGGAGATGAGCTGCTAAGGCGCATGCAGTCAGTCCTAGAGGAGGACGACAGCGTAGACATGCTGCTGCCTTCGCTCTCCGCCATCCACGCGCTTCCCGCCGCAGGCAACGCTGGGGGTTTTCGCGATGTAGCTGCTGCAACACAGACCCTCGAGGCCAGTGGAGCTCTTTCTGGGCTGTTACGGTGCACAGGTATTACCACAGACAGCAGCAGCAGAAGCAGCGGAGATCAAGCAATAGCTGCAAATGACCCGGATGCGAGGTCCCGCAACCTAGGGCTAGGCCTTGCTGCCTTGCACAAGCTCCAGCAACAGCAGCGCCTGGCGCAGGAACAGAAACAGCAGCAGAAAAGGCAGCAGATGCAAGAGCAACGGCCGCAGAAATTGGCAGAACTGGTCGCGAACCATGATGCCCACGCGGACCAGGGGCAGAACTCGGAGCAGGAGCAGCTGGTGCAGCTGCAGCAGCAGCCTAGCGTAGTTTGCTCCTCTGTGCATACTTCGGAGCCTTCTAAGGTAACCAGAGAAGCTTCCACCGTGAGCAGTGACGAGGCTAAACATGAGGTGGCACGACAGCGAACACAGCAGCAGCAGCAACAGCAGGAGGAACTGCATGAGCAGCAGCAGCGACAGTTGGAACAGGGCGATATACCCAGTAGGGTTGGATATTTCGAGCTTTCCGAGCCTTCCACAACTTCTCCAGCGATCAATGCTGCAGCAGCAGCTGCTGCAGCTGCAGCAGCAGCAGAAGCCAGAGCGGCTGCGGCTGAAGCAGAGGCCCCAACAGGGATGGAGATTGACGAAACGAGGGCACCGGCAACTGCGGCAGCAGGGTCAACAGCAGCGGCAGCGGCACCAACAACAACAGTAGGAGCGGCAGAGGCGTGCACAGCTGGCACTGCTGCATTAGGCTCTTGCTTGCAGACTGCTGCCGCTGCGCAACAGGTGGAGTCATCTGCTCGCACACAGCAAGAGCGCTGGCTATGGAACACCCCTTCTTTTTCTGGGGCAGGCGGTCGCCTCAATGAGGGAGCAGAAGCTGCAACAGAAAGAGAAACAGGGGCAGTATCGGCTTCGCCAGCAGTAGTCGCCTCAGCAGAGTTAGCAGTAGCAGCAGCAGCAGGTGTAGGAGGCGCTGCTGCGTTAGTGTCAGCCGTTGGCGGGAACTTGGGGCGTAGTGGAGGCACCGCAAACCTTCCTGCTGCTGCTGCTGCTGCTGCTGCTGCTGCGGCTTCTGTACCTCCCCTAACCGCAGAAGAGGAAGTGGCGCTGATGGCTGCAGGGGGTTTGCATGGTCCTGAGGAGGCAGCAGTAGTTGCAGAGGCGGAAGCGATGGGGGAGTTTGTGCACAATTTGCAGCAGCAGCTGCGGGAGCTGCAAGAGAAACAACAGCTGCAGCAGCAGCCGCAGGGGATTGAGCACCTGGACAGCAGGCCTGCTGCTGTCGAGGCCCTGGGCAGAATAGAGGAAAGGCTGCGCCTGGCCTTGGAGGCGGTCGATGCAGATGTGGCAGCGCTGCAGCGGGAGGCCGCAGCAACAGCAGCAGCAACTGTTGCCTTCGCGGCCGATGCTGCTGACGATCTGGGGCAACTGCAGCAACAGCAACAGCAACAGCAACAGCANCAGCAACAGCAACAGCAACAGCAACAGCAGCAACAGCAGCAGCGCGAGACGGAGGCTTCTCACGGCGACGAAGGCGAGATGGAGGACGAGGAGGGCTTCAAGGGTGTGGATACGCTAGACGGCGCCAGTGCGTCCACAGCAGCAGGAGGCTCAGCCGCGTGCGGAGCAGCCGCTTGGTCCCACCCGTGCAGAGCACTGCTGCGGGCCGCGCTGCAGTCAGCCGGGCGGCAGCTGCCCAGGGGCAAACGACGGGGGGCGCGGGGAGCCCCCAGGGAATGGGGGGAGGCACAGAGGCATCGGCCGCCGTTGGACGTATTGTGCCTTGCTGCTTCTCAGACCAAGGCTGAATGCAGCCTTACTCCAGAAGAGGCTGCTGCTGCTGCTGCTGCGGCCGCTGCCATTGCAGCGACAGCTGCCGCGAACGGGTCGGAGGCGGCCGCTGCCGCCGCAGCAGCAGCAGAGGCGCTGCTGCCGTTGGGTGTAGCGGCCGAAGCAAGTGAAAGCGTCAGGAGGGTACCCTGGATGCCCGCTGAGGGCCCCATGTTCGATAGTTTAGCTGCGGAAAACCAGTCACAGGCCTTTGCTGCTGGGTTGCCGCTGCTGCGGGAGATATGTCGTGTCGCTACGGTGGAGCTGCGCGTCCCGCAGCCGCCTGCTGTNGCTGGCGAGCCCACAGGTATTGCGGGCCTGCGGCGACTTGGATTGCCTGGAGAGCAGCAGCTGCATCGGAGAGGCCCCCTGTGGGTTCCACCTCCTCCTGCAGAAGACGAGGAGGAGGGCCCACCCTTCCGCTCTGCTGCGTGTGCTGCTGCGTCTGCTGCATATAACGAGCAACTCGTGCTCTTCCTCAGGCGGGACCTCTTTCCGCGCGAGATCCTGCACCAGTTGCAGCAGCAGCCAGTTTGCTGCAAGGCACAACTTCTTCTGCCGCCCGGATATGAAGAGGGGATGCTCCACCAGACCGCACCTACAGCAGATCAAAGTGGTAGCCAGGGGCTTCCTCATCCTATCCTGAGGCTGCGAAAGCTTTCTACGCGCCGATCAGGTTCCGAATCGGACCCAACGGCAGCAGAAGCAACAGGAGCAACGCGAGCCAATGCAGAAACAAGCGAGGGAGGAACAGAAACTGCAGCACCAGCAGAGGCATCAGATGCAGCAGCAGAAACAGGGGGGGCGAGTTCAGAGGCAAGAGGGGTTCTGGAGAGGAACTGTGGGTCTCCGTTGACTGTGGACGACGCACTGGAGTTCATCAGCAAGCAGCAGCAACGCCAGCAACATGCGCTCGAGCAGCTGCTGCAGCAGCTAAAGCGTTTGTGCCGAGGCATCTCAATGCAGCAACTTGTGTTGCTGGCCTCTGTTGTAGACTCCGTCAGCGCAGCTGATGCAGCGGCAGCAGCGGCTGCAGTTGGGGACCCCGAAGCTGCTGTTTTCTCAGATGAGAACGGGCAGGCAGATACTCCGGTAGCGGCTGCAGCAGCAACGCCCGGCACGACTGAGAACGGAGCTGAGCAACAGCAGGAGCAGCACCAACAACAGCAGCTCGTGCGGCTGCAAAAATTGCACGAGTGGCTATCAGTGTTCCCACGGTATGGGGTGTCTGCGGGGCGTGCGGTAGCGCTCCTGGCACAAGCAGGGGAGCAGCAGCAGCAGCAACAGCAGCAGCCTGAGGGGGAACCCGTCGACATTCAACTTACCTTTAGCAGCCTCATGCCGTATCCAGATGAGGATCCTGGAGTTGTCGTTGCATTTGCTTTGCCCTATAAACGAGGCCCCCAGGAGCAGCCGTGGACTTGGGACCTGCGGCTTCTGGAGGGGGGTTCCGGCGGCCCGGAGGGGCCCCCTTTGGGCCCCCGCAGCCTTCAAGCAGTGCAGCAGCAAATCGCACAAAGACAGCAGCGTCTCACGTTCCTTCTACGGCAGCAAAAAATCGTCTGCAGGGCAATGTACAAAGCTTGGAGGTGGTAAGGGGCTGCAGCTGGAATGCTGCGTTTGGGTGTCTGTATGGAATTGCTTCTTGAAGAGTTTGTTTTGGTGGGACTTGGTTATTTTTGGGTAGATTCATCGGTTTGTGTTCCCTTTGCTCATGCTTTTTCCTGAACCCCAGTGTGTGAGGCCTGTTTCATATTCATCTGGTTGCTGGACCCCAACTCCGTCTTCCACTTACCGTATGGTACTCAGCATATACTTGTTTATATTCTGTATATGGATACAACAGCTCAGTGTATCTGTGCCGTTGATTATTTGTTTCTTTTCCACGGGTCTGTCTGCCTTTATCCGAATGCGCCCGTTGCGTCGTGTGTGTGCATTTGCTTGACCTCAGCTGGCGGCGCCAGCTGGAGCGGCGGCGGCTGTTGCTGGGAGACACCTTTGGCTGGGGGGTACTACCGGTGCGGGCCCTAGACCATCCATCGCTTTTGACGGCACTGCCTGCGGGCTTCCGACAGGGCAGCCCTAAGGAGCCATACGAAAAACAGAGCCAACGGGAGCATGCTGAAGAAGCCAATGCTGTTGCCAGTGACCGCAACAACCCAAGGCGACAAACAGACGCTTCGGGTCAGACAGACAGACAGACAGACAGAGAGCCATCCAGCCAGCCAGACAGACAGACACACACACACGCACACACAGACGCACACACACACACACACACACACACACACACACACACACACACACACACACACACACACACACACAC
>NW_024015232.1:0-6209 GCF_000499745.2 Eimeria mitis | reverse complement strand
AAGGGCCTGTGGGTTTGTTTGTGTTGCTGGTGTGTGCAGGTATGTGGTGTATGTTGACCCCAAATGCGCCGCGAAAGCAGCAGAAGCGACTGGCCAGCTGGAGGGTGGAGGCCGCGCTCTTCGGTTGCGTTTGTACTACGATAAGATTCCCTTCGATAGACCTGCTGGGGAGAAGCGAGTGAAGTGCAGCGATGTGATTGCCACAGAGCCACATGCAGACTGCTGGTTCTGCCTGGCGAATCCTCAGGTTGAGAAGCACATGATTGTAGACATAGCGGACCGTCTGTATACAGCAATACCGAAGGGGGGGCTCACCTCTCTTCATATGCTTCTGATACCTATTGCTCACTTACCCTCTCTAGCCTACGCTGACTTGGACACACGGAAAGAGGCAGCGGAACTTTTGCTTGCCGCTCGCAAGGCTTTCCACAAACAGGTGAAGACGCACTCTCTCACCAACCTGAAACGTAGCTCAAACTTTAGGACTTGATCAGCTGCTGCCTATTGAACCGAGGCTCTTCATGCAGTCTCACTAAGAGGTTTATATCCTGCATCTAGCTGAACTCCCCGTCTTTTTATTCATGAGCATGACAGCAACGCTCGGCAGGTTTCTCTCTGGCTGAGATATATGTTGTTGTGATAGAATATTACGGTGGAGTTCCGGGCTACAAGGACCCAAGGCGGCTTGCCGCATCAAGCAATACATGTTTTAGGGTTTATATGTTAGTGGTTTGGGGGGTTTATGGTTTGAATGCCTGCAGAATCTGGACTTGGTTGTGTACGAGCGGTATGTTCCGATGAAGACCACAAAGGCGATGCACTGTCAGCTGCAGCTCATTCCCTGCGACCGTTCTCAGGCCCTGCAATCGGGGGAGTTGTTTGAGGTGAAGCAATTCATCATATTCTTCTCTCCCTTATGTTTATAAACTTTCTCCGTGTCTCACAGTTGAACGACATATTTCAGTGCAAAAATACTCCTTACTTAGCCTTTTATGCAGTATCAGGATTACAGGTGGATCTTTGTTTTGTGTGTTGTGTGTGTTTCCTTTTCTGTATCTGTACGTAGAAACGCGGGCGGCGGGCTGGCCTTGCGCTGCAGAAGCTTCCTAGTTCGTCGGATATAACTGCGCTAGCAGAGCTGGCAAAGGACCCAAATGTGGGGTATTTCTATTTGGAGTTACCGGGCGTCTGCACCGCGCGGGGTCAGTCAATTGAGCGGTACTTGCATGTACAGTCAGGGAGAGATAGCGGGAAGATTCCGATGAACTTCGGCAGAGAAGTTATGGCGGAGTTGTTAGGAGAGAAGGATAAAGTCAACTGGCAGAGTTGTCTTGTACCCAAGGACCAAGAGGAGAAGCTAGCTGCTGCGCTCCGTCAAATTGTGACTACCAACTAGTAGCAGCAACTCAACAGCAATGGCATGCTGCTGCAAGCAGCAGCAGCTAGCAATTCCGGCGTATCTGCCGAGACCTATATTTCTTTTTAAAGAGCAGCGGCTTTCACAGTTGCCTCTGCCTCTGTACGAACGAGACGGCAATTGCCTCAAGCTGAAACTTTTTGGCAACACTAGCTCCACCGAGAGCGAAGCCTTCTAGGGATCAACTTATAGCTTCATCCTTCAGTGCCAACTGCTGCACTGGCTTTTCCATTGCCGCTGTGCGGCTGTCTCGGTACAGGCCAGGCCTGCTGCGTGCTTGAGTGACGGATCGCAGAAAAGGATGCAGGGAAGCTGCGTGCTGCAGCGAGTGAGCAGGTGGCAGTGTATAAGGTTGTTTAAGAGTTTTTTTCGCGGAATCCGCGTTTATTTCACGTCATTGTTTCAAAGGCACAGCACAGCACTTGTTGCAAATGCTGGACGAGTTCCCGGCCGTGCGGCAGTTTACTGTGACGGAATGCAGTATATTCAGTTTGTATCAGAACTAAACGCATCTCTCATTGCCAGTTGAGCAGGTGGTGTAGAAACAGCTTATTTATGATAACTTATCAAAGCTTATTCAACCCATGGGGTGCAACGCTACCGATGCCCGTCGGTACTGTCCTTCCTGCTGGCTTGAGAGCTTATAACGTGCCAGGCTAAGGCAGCTCAGGTGCCTCTGGGCCTTCTTCGCTGTCGGTTGTCCTTCATTCTCGCCGTATATGTGTGTCTGTTTTGCGAGCCCTTACTTCCTGTTCCTCTCCTCTCCTCGCCTAGCTATTATCTCCCTCGCTGTCTAGCTGTGTGCGTGCCTATCTCTCTGGCTGCCGACGAAGCCTATGCTGCTGTTAAGATGCTGCATTTTACTCTATGCAGTGGCCTGAAGGCAGGGGTATCAAGGGAGAGCTGCGAAAAGTAGACAGACAGAGGAAACAAAAGAAGTGAAAAAGCCATGTTATGAAACTGCAGTGAAAGAAGTCCTCCCGAAAGGAGAAAAATCCATCCAATAAACTGCGCAGCTCGTCGCAGCAGTACCAGCGGCGCAGAAAAACACCTTATCTGGTACAGCTGGACCTGCAAGCATCTGCGCGTTGTCTGCCCCAGGCGCTCCATACGGGGAAGAAGTTCTGTTGTAGTTGGCATGACGTCTTTGGAGACCACTCAAGTGTAAAAACAATTCAGACTGGATGCTCGCGGCCATCCAGTTAAGCCTTCTGTATAGAGGGAGCCTCCAGTAAGAAAACACCGCAGGACGGGTACACCGTCCTGTTCCACTGGACGGCAGTTAGCCTTCAAAAAAACCCCATAGAAAAAGATATCTCCCGCTTCATGAAAACCCCTTTCCTCGCAACGGTCAGCACCCGGACACATACTCCACAAAAAAAGAACGCTGCAAGTAGAAACAGAATGTATGTGAAATAAACACCAATCAATATTGAAAAACGCCTCCTGGCGCTCTCTTGGAAACATGGAGGGAAACTTATTGAGCAACGCAGCAGCAGCTGCGCGCGCCCACATACATCAGTGACAGCATCAGAGGGAACACAGCATCAATACGAAATTGTTTCACAGGACACAGGAGACGGTATCCGCGAACATCGGTGCAGCATCAGGCGAGTCAGGCGCAGATATGCCTCGTGATGGGGTTCCAACGCCAGCTCAGTCCTTCACTTGTTTGCAGGGAAGACACCGAGGTAGTTGCGGTGCAATACGAGGAAAGCTAAGCAGGCAGTAAGCGGGGTCAGCACAAACACCGTGCAGCCGCTCATCCCGCAGGCAAGAGCAGGACGTTTCTGAAAATTCAGAAACCAGTACAGGAAGCCAATGCCGAAGCATTGCAAAATGGCAATCAAAACTGAGTAGAATACACCAAGCAGGATTCCGAGAGGAAGCAGGGAGAGTCGGTACGGCGCTCTGGAGAGAAGAGCCAGCAGCCAGGTTGCTATGGGGCAACAGAGGTGCAGATACACCGTAGTCCACAGCCGTGAATGGCTCCCCTGCGGATACAGCAGTATCCAGTAAACCAGAAACATGACGGTATTCATGGGGAGTGCAAAACTCCACGCGATATCATGCGAGCACAGCAACGCCTCCAAAGCAGGGCGACGAGGGCTACCACTGAAAGGCCGCCGGAAAGCGCAGCATCCGCGCAGCTGGAGGTCCTTGGAGTCTGAAGGGGAGCCCATGCAGCTGAGCTCTGCCCTCTGTTTCAGGAGTTGCCTGTATGCTGTAGCAACATCGTGAAAAAAAGATAAAAGGCCACGACGAGGCGCAGCTTTGGCGCAGGGATCCAACCCTCCATCTGTTTCGGCCAGACGCCCCTGATCGCTGAGAGAACAGACTGCAACTATGCTGGTTACAGTGGAGAGAAAGAAGGCCACGAGAGAAATCAGGTTTGTCCAGGTTGTGAAGAACAGCAATTCATTATAAAAGTTCTCGAAGATCAATGCCGTCAGATGGCCTATGACAGCAGCCGCGCGTACCACCAGCAACGCACAGGGGTGGAGGCAAACCAAGGAGCTCCCCCCATACACCAGCCGCCAGTCGTTGTTGTACAAACCGCAGTCTATCTGCAGGCGAAGAATCTTCATCACCTCCGCTCGGAAGTGGCGGCCAACACTATTCCACCCACTGCCCCGGGGAGCGCACTTTGAAGCATTCAGAGTTTGCGGAGTTTTCTCTGCTGCAGTCACCGCAGCGTCTTTTGCTGGATGCTGCAGCTCATCGACAGTTACAGCAACACCCGTGCTTTGCTGAGGCGCATAGTCCAACCTGAACAGCAACGTAGACAGAGAAGACAAAAAACAACACGCAGACGGATGTACAGCCCTTGAAAATTTGACAGGCAATACAGATATGGACGCTACAGCGAATGAAACAGTCGGAAACCATATATACAATATATATATATATATATATATATATATATATATATATATATATATATATATATATATATATATATATAAGTCAGCCGATCGGTTGCATTCAGAATTCAAAGTGTTGCTCAAGGAGGCGCAGCTGATGAACACAGAAGAGCTCGAGAGTGTATTCAATGAAAAAGCTTCTTAATGTCCAAAATGCATGTATAAAATGAAGATAGCGTGCTCGCCGTACTCGGTCAGCTCTGCGCATCGTTCCTCCCCTGTTGGCTTCATTCTGTGGCGTTCGCCAGATCTCAGAGCCCGTATATCAACAGAAATATATTGTCCTGATATACGACGGATGAGGATGTATACAGCATCCGTAGGGTTACTCCAATGGTGCTATCCTTTCCGCCTGCCTGCACCACAATGAAACGTCACAACTCCACCAATAGGGGCCCCCAGAAGAGCAGCTGAAAAAAGTAGAAGACATATACCAAAAGGATACACAACATGTGAATGATAATGTGCGGTTTTAACTAATCAGATGCTAAAATTCAGTTATTCTCAGTGTACATGCAAAGACGTACCGAAACGAGGCACGCCCACGCTGGAGCGGGCTATTGACGGCACGTCCCAGACCTGTACAGCTCTAGAAGAGGCAGGATCTTCGGAAAAAGAGTCATAAATAGAATATACTCCAGCTTTGGGGGAGGATGAATGTCGACGGAAGGTGCAACAACGGCAAATAACAGGCTCCCGCGGAAGCCTGTCCCAAGACCTGCTGAGTCACGGGGAGCCCCCGATGTGTTTGTCGACCTACTGATAAAAATGAATAGAGGATGACAAACAAAACTCGGAATTACTCCAATGTTTACACCATTTACTCCAATAGATTGCAATGACTTACCCCACGTTGTCATTGTGGCGGCTGCAGTGTGCGAGGCAAAATGGCGTGAGCGAGCGCGCTCGTGTACGCACCAGAACTCAGCTCTAAGAGGCATATGTAGCAGCCGCGTATATACTTTTCCAGTGAAGTTTTGTTCCTAAAAGTGCATTTGTGTGTACGTGGGAACTCGTTTTACCGCTGAATATGTCTTACTCATTTGCCCTCCTCGTCCTGGTGGTGGAACAGCAGAACTCCTCCACTAGTACGTACATGGCACCGCGCCGTGCTATGAAGCGTGGATCCGAAATTTTAAGAACATTAGGTTATATCAAGTGCTGGAAGACAGGGAAACCTAACTTTAGACACAGGGCATCGCTGTTTTGACGGCAGTCCTCGATGTGTGAAGAAGACGGTCATGGCGCCATAGTTCTTGTAGCGTCTCTGTGATATTCTTACACGTACTTCTACTTGCGTGCAGGATGATCTGCGGAAAACCAAGTAAGTGTTGAACGGTCGCCGGCAACGTTGCATTTATCATGGGCTGGAATAAATCTGCATGTGCGTAACTGGAGTTCTTTATATTGTTCGGGGAGTGTCGCGAGCTCCACCCTAGTCAAACTAGATACCAGTTTTCAAAATGCACCAGACCTCTGCTTGAATCCGCGTTGAATCCTCGTCCTGGCGGCCCAAAGGCCTGTAGTCAAAGGAACGGAGGCGAGCTGAGCTGGAGTGCGCCCTGCTGCAACTCGTGCTCCAAAGCAACCCAGCATGGATGCACAACCAAGCCAATTTCGCTTCATATACAAACACTATAGACAGTTGTGGAGCGCTTGCTTGCCCCTCAGTAGCCAGCCTGCACGCAAGTAGAGATATGCATCCCAACGCAACACGCCGCAGAAACGTACACCACAGGCAGTGGTGACGTGCGGAAGCCTTACAAATATTGCTTGCTAGGGATTTTCTGTGTGGTTGATGCATTTCCACTAGACCGGTCTGTGCTTTGTGGGCACGCGCGTGGTTTCTCTCCGTTGCCGCTGTGCGC
>NW_024015231.1:0-6214 GCF_000499745.2 Eimeria mitis | reverse complement strand
GGTTTAGGGTTTAGGGTTTAGGGTTTAGGGTTTGGGGTTTAGGGTTTGGGGTTTAGGGTTTAGGGTTTAGAGGGGTAGACGAGAGATTCTGAGCAGACAAAACCACGGCCAAAGTGTCTGCGAATCTTAAATATTAAGGGTTTAGGGTTTAGGGTTTAGGGACTAGGGTTTAGGGTTTAGGAATTAGGGTTTAGGGTTTAGGGTTTAGGGTTTGTGATAGGTGGAGCTGCCAGTGGGTCCCTTCGACGACCAGCAGACGAACGAATACAAAGAAAGAGGAGGTGAGCCCGCAAACCCTAAACCCTAAACCCTAGACCCTAGAGGTTTCTAAAGGGATGCTTCTAGGGTTTAGGGTTTACTAGGGTTTACTAGGGTTTACTAGGGTTTAGGGTTTGTGTTGATACGCAGATTACGAGGGTTTTCACTACGGGCTCTCTTCTTATAAACTAAAAACTATTAAGCGGCTGCCGCACCCGCAGGAATCTAACTGGTAAACCCTAAACCCTAAACCCTAAACCCTAAACCCTTGAGTGCACTGGGCTGCGCTGCGTTCGTGTAGCCTTGAGGGTTTAGGATCTAGGGTTTAGGGTTTAGGGTTTAGGGTTTGTGGCTTCGCAGCGCGCGCTATATGCCGCAGAAACCCTCTATAGTTGCCAGCTGTGCGGTGGATGGCAGGGGTGAGCTAAACCCTAAACCCTAAACCCTCATTCTAAACCCTAAACCCTAANCTGTGCGGTGGATGGCAGGGGTGAGCTAAACCCTAAACCCTAAACCCTCATTCTAAACCCTAAACCCTAATTCTAAACCCTAAACACTAGCTACAAACCCTAAACCCTTGACCACCATGCACCCTCAGGATTTGAGCTGGAAACTTAACAAACCCTAAACCCTAAACCCTAAGTTAATGGCGGCTGTACGCTGGGACCGAGGTCTAGGGTTTAGGGTTTAGGGTTTAGGGTTTAGGGTTTAGGGTTTGCGGCTGTGCAGTTCTGCTCTATGATTTGGACGCCCCGGGGATCTGCGAGGGGCCCGAGACTTCTTTGATTGGAAATAAAGGCGAAGCGTAGGGTTTAGGGTTTAGGGTTTAGGGTTTAGGGTTTAGGGTTTAGGGTTTGATGAGGGTTTGGGGTGCAGGGTTTAGCGGGGCGGTTTATAGGAATTTTATTTGGGGGCTAAATGCAAACCCGTTTCAGTGTTTAGGGTTTAGGGTTTAGGGTTTAGCGTCTAGGGTTTAGGGTTTAGGGTTTAGGGTTTAGGGTTTAGGNCGAGAGGGGCAGCTTCTCTCGTGTGCTGCTGAGGGGACCTGGGTGCTGCATGATGCTGCAGCAGCACTGCAGCAGAAGAGTAAACCCTAAACCCTAAACCCTAAACCCTTGCTAAACCCTAAACCCTCGCTAAACCCTAAACCCTAGCTGCAAAGATGCTCTTCTCGATGAAGGCGGGGGTTGCTGCCACGCAGTTGCAGGTCCTCAAAGAGAAGAAAGAAAAAGGGTTTAGGGTTTAGGGTTTAGCAGGGTTTAGTTAGGGTTTAGAGGGGGTTGTTAAGGGTTTAGGGTTTAGGGTTTAGGGTTTATGTGGTGCAGCAGCAGCAGGTAACCCCGCTATTGTTGCAGCAGAAAGGGAGGTTCGCTTCAACTCGTGCTGCTGGGCTGCAGCAGATGTTTTGGTTGCGGCGCAGGAAGATAGTGTTGTCTCTCTGTGAGGGTTTAGGGTTTAGGGTTTGAGGGTTTAGGGTTTGAGGGTTTAGGGTTTAGGGTTTGAGGGTTTANTTTAGGGTTTAGGGTTTGAGGGTTTAGGGTTTGAGGGTTTAGGGTTTAGGGTTTGAGGGTTTAGGGTTTAAGGTTTGAGGGTTTAGGGTTTAGAGAACCCAACTGTCTCGCCACGTGCTTCAAGGATTTCACCCGCAACAGATCGTAGGGTTTAGGGTTTAGGGTTTGAGGGTTTAGGGTTTGAGGGTTTAGGGTTTAGGGTTTAGGGTTTGTGTTGCGATGGCAGGTGGGATATTCGTCAGTCCCCAAAACAGCCAACCGGCGAGGTGAGATGAAGACAAACCCTAAACCCTTCTAAACCCTTCTAAACCCTTCTAAACCCTAAACCCTGCTAAACCCTAAACCCTTTTTTTTTTTCTCTCAGGTGAACTGCAAGGGTGGAGCTGTTAACTGCGTGAATACAACCCAACTAAAACCCGAGGTTTTCATCTGCGGGGGAGATGACGGGGTTTGTCTCTAGGGTTTAGGGTTTAGGGTTTAGGGTTTAGGATTGTATGAATACTGGATTCACGCGAGGAGTTCCCTTAGGGTTTAGGGTTTATCATTCACTACCACTCTACCATCTAGGGTTTAGGGTTTAGGGTTTAGGGTTTAGGGTTTAGGGTTTAGGGTTTGTGTGCAGATGCTGCGCCTATACGACTGGCGTAAGATGAATGAAGCATTGCATGTGGTTGAGGGTTGTTGCGAGGGTTTAGGGGTTTCGGTGGTTTGCTTCTCTCCCTTTCTCTCTTCTTTTCTTCTTTGTGGCGGCAGCAACAAACATATTTCTTTTTTTGATTTAAATAAAGTGGGAGAGGACCAAGACCCAGAAGACGCTGAGGATGGACCCCCAGAGCTACTGGTTAGGGTTTAGGGTTTAGGGTTTAGGGTTTAGGAGGTTGGGCGGAGGGGTTAGGGTTTGGGGTTTAGGGTTTAGGAGGTTGGGCGGAGGGTTTAGGGTTTAGGGTTTAGGGTTTAGGTTTTAGTGGATTGGGCGGAGGGTTTAGGGTTTAGGGGGTTGGGCGGAGGGGTTAGGGTTTAGGGGTTAGGGGATTGGGCGGATGGTTTAGGGTTTAGGGTTTTGGGGATAGGGTGGAGGGTTTAGGGTTTAGGGTGTATATAGTGCAGGCTCTGATGTTTAGTGAAGACATATTGAGACGTGGTTTATAATACAGGGTCTAGGGTTTAGGGTTTAGGGTTTAGGGTTTAGGGTTTGTGTGCAGTTTACACACGGAGGCCACCGGGCGGATATATATGATGCTGCGTGGAACTGCGATGAGAAATTTCCTCAGGTCTCTAAACCCTAAACCCTAAACCCTAAACCCTAAACCCTAAACCCTAGATACAGTGAAGGAGACATAAGTTTGGGTTTGGGGTGCTAGGGTTCAAGCGAATTAGGGTTTAGGGTTTAGGGTTTAGGGTTTAGGGTTTAGGGTTTGTTTTCAGATGGTTGCTTCTGTTGCTAACGACAACAAACTCCACATCTGGCAGCCGGTGAGGCAAACCCTAAACCCTAAACCCTAAACCCTAAACCCTCAAATCTCTATAAAACCCTAAACCCTAACTCAAACCCCTAAACCCTCACTCAAGACCCTAAACCGTAGCGTAAACCCCTAAACCCTAGTTCAGAACCCTAAACCCTAATTCAAAACCCTAAACCCTAAACCCCCGCGTTACAACTGGTACTAACGAGCCGTAGGAACCCAATATAAGGGTTTAGGGTTTAGCATGCTGGAGGCTAAACCCTCGCCACAAACCCTAGGGTTTCGTGCATGCGTTTGTTTCTCTCACCAGAAAGCCTCTGTCTTCTTTGAGAGCGACAGCGAGGAGGAGGTGGACCCCGAGCAGTTGGAGTGAAAAAAAAACGAGGGTTTAGGGTTTAGGGTTTAGGGTTTAGGGTTACGTTTCTTTGGGTGCGCTCAAACTCTTACTCAAACATTCAATTTTCAGGGTTTAGGGTTTAGGGTTTAGGGTTTAGGGTTTAGGTTTTGGCGCTTAGGGGTGCTTCGGTGAGCAGCAAAACGCAACGCCTTTCGTATCTTGCAGTGCGTGTTGAATATCTAGGGTTTAGGTTTTAGGGTTTAGGGTTTAGGGTTTAGGGTTTAGGGTTTACGAGCTAGTATTGGGGGCTTGCCATGGGAGAGGGAGAGTCGAGCAGAGTCTCTGTAGCCTGCTAATAGCAGGGTTTAGGGTTTAGGGTTTAGGGTTTAGCTGTTTCTCTCGTTAGGTCTAGGAGTTATTGGGGTTTAGGGAAAGGAAAGTTGAGGGTTTAGGGTTTAGGGTTTAGGTCTAGGGTTTAGGGTTTAGGCTGCTCTGCGCGCCGCACACATCTCCAATCGGATTCGCCGCTATTGCCCCTCAGAGTACACGCAGAGGGTTTGTTTCAAGAGTTTAGGGTTTAGGGTTTAGGGTTTAGGGGTCTAGGTGGAAATCGAGTGTTTAGGGTTTAGGGTTTAGGGTTTAGGGTTTTGTGTGGCTTGCCATGGATCGATGCATCCGCATTAAATATTAGCTTTAATTGAGTAAAATAAAATGTTAAAAAATATAATATAAATATTAAAAAAATAAAAATAAAAAAATAAAAATAAAAAACAAAACAAAAAAGTTTTTTTCTCTGCTGCATCGAAGCTAGACGTGCTAGGGTGCCCACTGGTCTGGTGCATACATAACCATCGGGGTGTATAGGGTGGTTTTCTCTTATTTTTTTGTCTTTTTCATTTCTTTTAAGGCTGAAAATAGTATTTTAATTTATTTATAAACCAAAAAGGCAAAAAATTAACCCCAAAAATACAGCGGAAAATAGAGAAAGCGAGAAGAAGAAATTCTGAGGTGTATGTACACCTCGCGCGAAGCCGCAATGCACGGAGCGGTGGCCGGGCGGCTATCTTCTGCATGTAGGAGTGTATTTTAATTGAATTGAGTGCAATAAAATAATTAATTTAATTAATTTCATGAAAATAAATTAAAAAAATACACCATTTCCACTTTATTTCCTCTTTATTACGAGGGGCTCGACGGCAGCAGCAGCAGCAGCAGCAGCAGCAGCCGGCGGAGGCCTAGAGCAGCGTTTATATATAATATATGCATGTGTTTCTCTTCATTTATGGTGTATATCTATTCTTTCTTTTTTTTTTAATTATTTTAATTTCCTTATTTTTCTCCTTTTCTATTTATTTCCCTCTATTTATCCCCCATACACCGCGGTATCTCCCCCTGCCTATACACCCCCCTACCCGCCTCAACTAGCCATTCATATCTATTTCTCTTCTGCTGCTGCTTCTTTTCATCTGTATATCTGCTGCAGCAGCAGCAAAACCAGAGCTCAACGTACACCCCAGCAGCAGCAACTGCTGCTGCTTTCGTCGCCGCTGGGGGGGGGGCCTGCTGCCTCGCAACACTTCTGCTGCTCCGAGTATGCAGCTGCTGCTGCTGCAGTTATAAGCAATGACTTTCTTCTTTTTTCTCCTTTGGGGGGGGCCCAGCAGCAGCAGCAGCAGCAGCACCAGCAGCAACAGCAGCAGCAGCAGCAGCAGCAGCAGCAGCAGAAGCAGAAGGAGACGTCTTCTCCCTCTACTTCTTGCTGCTGCAGTCGCCTTGCCTTGTGTCTCTCCTTTGGGTATTCCTGCTGCTGCTGCTGCAGCAGCAGCAACAGCAGCAACAGCAGCAACAGCAGCAACTCAGCAGCAAAACTCTTCTGGGAGCCCCGAGGGGCCCCTTTTGAACGGCTTTCTGCCTGCTGCAGTGGGAGAGAAGAGAGAGCAGCAGCAGCAGCAGCAGCAGCAGCAGCAGCAGCAGCAGCAGCATGAGGTGCAGCAAGTGCGGCAGCACTTTTCTGCTGTCTCCTCGCTAGCTAGCAGCTCTGAGCCCCCAGCTGTCTCCGCATACACCCAAACTGTCTCCGTATACCCCCACCACCACACTGCGGTGAGGCATACGCAGACCCACCACTTACTAGCTAGCTAGCTAGCTAGCTAGCTAGCTAGATAGATAGAGGGTGATGCTAACCAGCTAGCTAGCTAGCGGGTTAGCTAGCTGGGTGGCTAGCTAGCTGGCTAGCTAGGTAGCTAGCTAATCAGGAAGATAGATAGCTAGCTAGATAGCTAGCCACACAACCATCTATGTAACTAGCTAGACACCTACCCAGCTAGCTAGCTAGCTAGCTAGCTAGATAGATAGCTAGCTAGCTAGCTAGATAGCTAGCTAGATAACTAGCTAGCTAGGTTGTTGCATGGGGTGGGGATGAGGGATGTAGGGGGAAACAGATGCATCTGAGGCGTGGGTTGGGGTGTACGTACAGCTGAACATATATATCGCTTTATTTGCTGCTGGTAGGGTTTAGGGTTTAGGGTTTAGGGTTTAGGGTTTAGGGTTTGGTGTTTTTGTTGCTGCTGCAGCTTGAAGAGGAGTTGTCTGGGGATGCGGCAGCAGCAGCAGCTGCTGATGATTCTGCTGCTGCTGCTGCTGCT
>NW_024015230.1:0-6238 GCF_000499745.2 Eimeria mitis | reverse complement strand
CGCGGCGCCGCGCTGCCTTTGGCTGCATGTAAGTAGAGAGCTTCGCAGCACGAGCGGCTCTCGTAAACTCATCGTCGCTGCCCTGAAGGTCTTCTAGGTCTGCATGCAGCTGCTGCTGCTGCTGCTGCTCCTCCTCCTCCTCTTCTTCTTCTTCTTTTTCTTCTTCTTCTTCTTCTGCAACAGATAAACAACCACAGCCACCAGAGCCCCCGCCGCAGCAGCCCTCTGCCGCGCGGGAAACCGCCTGCGCTGGGTTGCTGCTTGCTGCTGCTGCTGCTGCTGCTGTTGCTGCAGTTGCTGCTGCTGCTGGTTCCTTGTTCTCTGCTGTGGTATCAGAGGTAGATGATGATGATGCTGCTGCTGCAGGTAAAGGTGCTGCAGCAGCAGCAGAGGATGAGAGTGATGCTGGTGATGGCCCCCGAACCAAACGCCAGGCCAAGTACCCCGCACAGGCAAAGGCCGTTCCCACCTCCACAGCTACAAGCACTGGGCCCCCCCTCACGCGCCCAGCGAAGTGCAGCGTTGCTGCAGCACCAGCAGCAACTGCAGCAGCAGCACAGGCGGCAGGCACCGCCTGCTGCTGCCACACAGAAGAAGAACCCCCGGGGGGGTCTATAGGCTTGGGAGAAGAAGGCATTGCATTACAAATGCAGGAGAAGGATGCAGGAACAAAGAAGAAGGAAGAAAGGCGGAAACAATATATAAGGATGCGGCCCGGTGGGTGCCGCTTGCCTACTGCTGCAAGCCAGGCGGGGTGCAGGAGAGGAGCAGGAAATATTAAATATGCTAATAAATAGACATATTTATACCTTTTTCGGTTTATAATCAAGAAATTTCGCTCAGCTTTTTAAAGAAGAAAAGGGTGATCTGCACGGGGCCCTACGTAGAAGACCAGGGTGGGGGCCCCTGTTCAACTTCGAGCGGGGCTGGGGGGCCCCCAGAGACGGCATCAAAAGAAGAGAAATTGGGGTAATTAAAGAATAATAATTTAAATAAATATTTCCGCGGTATTTGTATAAGTTGTATTGTCGCAGTTTCTGGTGCTGAATGCAGCCAGTGCAGCCGCTGCTCTCTGTTTCAAGTTGCTGCCGAGCGAGTATCACTCCGATCATTCAAAAATAATTTATAAATGTATTATAATTCTGAATCCATTGCATGCGCAGCCAAAAATAATAGCGACAGAGATCCCTGTAAGCCGCAGTTTCCTGGCAGTGAAAGAAGGCGTCGATCTCAGACAAAAAAGAACAAAAATCTCTTTGATACAATTTCCAGAGGTAGCGGATATCCCCGCAGTCTCCAGCTGTTCCTTGGCGCAAAGACTCAAAGCCCTGGGACAGTCAGGCGGGGGGGGTAGACGCCCGTCGTGAGTTGCTGCATGCATCGCTGCAAGCCCTGCTGCACCAATACCTCTTGCAGGAATCCCCAAGCCCCAATTTCGGTCTATGCAATAATGTTGTATGCATGCGCATAACACGCGGCCCTAAGCGTCCACCGTGCGCGCAATTAGATAAGTGCAGTTTAACATTAGAGGAGGGATGCTGCATGTCGCTTGTATCAGCCTTTCCTTGTTGCCAGCATAAGCCGAAATATAGCCAAAATAGCTACGATAATAGTTCACCAAAAGTCTTCTGGCGTCCCTTCCTATCGTGCGGCCAATGGCCTGGAGTTGGCGAGGAGACGAGGAAGCCCATCCAGTTTTGCAGCACATCTTGCTGCAGCTTTTGCCGCAAGGAAACTCCGCATGCAGGCATACCTGAGGGCTGCATTCAAACTCCGACGTGCATAAAAGTATCGATTAATACATCAGAAACTAACAAGCCCTACTTCAAATGCACAGTAGCCGACGAAGATACACCACCATCACTGCAACGTAGACTCCGCATCGAAAGCTAAATCCCAAGCAGTCCAGCCACAAACAAAGTTATACCGTTTCTATTACGTNTTTTTGTTGCCGTCATTTCTATCGCCGGCTCAGTTGATAGGAACGTCCTGTAGAGCTTGACTAGGGCGGCCGCCGCCATGCAAACTATAACTCAGAATATAAAAGAAGCCTGTAAGGTACAAGTTTCATCTTTATCAGGTGATATATATAGGCACTGCCCTCCCACTAACCCTCAGTATCTTCTGTAGCAACTTATTTCTGTGCTAAGGGTGCCAAAAGCATACGCTAGAGACGCACTTCTCATTGGCAGATGCCTCCCGTGTTACTCGCCACGTACCAATATTGCCTTAAGCATTCCTCAAGAACCTCGTACCAACCTCACTCACGGCACGCTACACCTTCATAAAAGCGTTGAAGTTCGGCGCCATCTACAGTAGATGCAAGCCTACACTTATGTATACGTTTTGGGCTCTGGGGGCCCCTCAACCTCTTGGCGATCAGCAACAGTGTTTGAGTGCACAAAAAGAGCGTGGTTCTTCTGTTCTTTTTCAGTGAAGCAATATGAGTAACAAGCCATTGGGAAAGACGTCAAGTTTTTGGTGAGGCTCCTGTCTGCTGTAGGCTTCTTCGGTGTCTGTCCTAATAAGTTTCTTCTATTTCTTAATCCGATCCATTATAAGGGGAGCAATGCGAAGCAATTTGGGGAAAAACGTGCCGTAGTCTTGGGGGAGACGAGGGAACTTATATACACCCATGCGAGGGTGCAGGGGATGCAACTGGGGCACAGTTAGTCGTCTCTAACCTGTTGCTGCAGATGAGCAACTGTGGTCAGGAGCCCAAATGAGGTATAGATTCAAGCTAATTTTCGATTGCCTGCGTAGAACGCAGTATTGTACCTATCATGCCGAGGTATATCGGAACTGCACGGGCGCGTCACCGAATGATGAATAGGCTGATGAACCCTGCAAGCCGTCAAGCAATTTGCCGATTCTAGGCTTCGGAAAATTCCGTTTAACTGTGGCTTCGATAGGGGGTTTGAAGGTTGCGCAGAGATGTGCCTCCTGTACTGTTTTCTTCCCCAGCACTGGATTGCCTCCAAACAATCTGTTTAATGGCCCAACCTTGCTTTTGCTTGGCACTGCTGTCGCCTTCTGTCCTAGTTATTATCGAAGATACGGAGGCATATGCACATCACAGAAAACTTTGGGGTTGCCCCGGAATTGGGTAATTCTCCGGGTATTGGGCATGCAGCGGAAGGTAGAGTTGCTGTGAGCTCACTGTTTTCAATTCACCTGACAGCTCTTCAGTTAACTTTGCTCACGTCTGCTGTTCCTCGGCAGTTAACTGTATCGGAACCTCACTGCAGTCTTCGTAAGGCCATCACTGCGGAATGCATGCATTTCTCCGTCGTTTCCGGCAGTGTCTGTGCACTGCGTTGCAGTCGTCTCGCGCCCTTCCTCCCAGGGCCCTGGATGCACACTTCTCAAGATACGCCATTTAGATTGTGCTGAGGATGCCTGCAGGTGCCCTCCTGCATTGGTTCCCAGCACTTAGGCAACAATAGCTTCATCTAGAGATTTGGGTTGACTGCGGAGGCAGCTCCCGTTCCATTGCGGTGAGCCCAGCCGTTGGTCCCTTTCCGGCTGTTCGGCAGATTCGGATGAATATATATAATTTAAGAAGGGAAATGTCTCAACATGCGACGAAGATTGCAGTGATATACTCTACAATTTTTTTTCTGTGTGTTTTACGGCCAAAGCGCCGTCACGATTAGCCAGAGAGTCCAGTTGCGTTGCGCGGTACATCGCGCGTTCGCCTCTTAACAATAAAGTGCATCAAGAATCTTCGATCGTATCCGAGGACAGCAGCCAGGTGCACTAGAGTCAAAACAGTTGTGATCAGAGTCCCTGAAGTGCAGCAATCTCTCCAAAGTCAGTGCGATGTTGGTCTGCGTACACCTACTTGTGTGCAGGCTGGCCCTGAGGGCCAGGCCAGTGGTCAGCTACCGGCTATAGTGTTAACGCATGCAAAAACATGGCTTGGTTGCGCATGCACGTCAAATTGCATTTCAGTACGTGTTGTGGCAGGATGCGTTGCAACTCGTGCCAAGTCACATCCTCTCGCCCGGCCCCAGGCTGCCTAGTGAGTGGAGAGGTAGCCATCTGCTTTCTGGAAACTCTTACCTCAAGTCTTTCAACACTGTTGCAGCTCACGATTGTCCTCAGATAAGACGGCGGACTCACTACGCGGTATGCATTCCGTCTTGCGCGCTCTGAGATCTTTTGCTGCTTGTACGCGGACAGCTTTTCCGTGGTCTTCTAGAGAGGTTGTACACTGTCAAACATTGAGAAATGCAGCATTCCAATTCACAAAGCGGATGCTATCTCGACACTACAGTCGTTGCTATTGGCTGTCTTAATGGGGAGGCCCACGGTCTGCAGATGCCGCCACACCTCAGCGCATTCCATGTTGAAGCCGAACACGTAATCCGTGTAGCAAATAACATTCTCCCAATTCAAGAAAGCAGTGTAGATAGAAAAGCTATTCACAAAGCATTGAGGCATACGCGTATAAAAGTATTGCTTTCCCCCATATCGGACCCCAGAATACCGTCGGTACTCTCTAGGAACAACGCCGCATAGACGCCATCTTATAGATCGCACGAAACCACATTGCGTGAAACCAGGCACCTAGCACATACACAAACGGGGGGCCCTTCTCACAGGATATTGGCACGACAAAGCGACTCAACCACTGAAAATTCCCTTATACCCGTCGTACAATATGTTGTGAGGCTTGGGAATACTCGAGTGAGTACAAGGTAGGCAAGTAGTAAAGGTTGCTGCATCTCTCAAGCGCGATGACAAACGCATTCTGCATCTAGCAATGAATTTGAAATGCCTTTTTGTTCAATAAAGTTAAAAAGTTGCATCCGTGCCCACGGGCGCCCCCCACGCCCGGGCTGTATGTTGACAGGGCATGAGAATAAGTAGACAAAAAAGACTGCGTTTTTTTCTTATGATGATCCAATATGAAACTAAGAACTTCACTTCAATAAATAGTCTTCTGCTGAACTTTGTTGCGCTTTCGGGTGACCGATCGCAGCTGCATTCCGCCGTCGGCCGAGGACTGAATGTGCGGCTGCTGCTGCGTGCCGCATGCGTATTCTCTTCTCGGGAAAAGTGTCATATTTGTTGAATGTCCTTTTGGGAAACACTTTGGCATCTCCATTGGCGAGCTCTGGGCCGTGGGGAGACGTCTACAGATCCATTTACCTTCTTCTCTCAGCCCGCCCGCAGCGTACTGGGACAGGTGTCTCATCGCGCAGCCCAGGCACAGAAAGCCCAGCAGGCAGCCCTCATTACACAACAGGACTGTCGAGTTGACGCATAGAAACGAGTACTTGTGGCTCAGCCCGTTGCACTGCTGCAGCCTGCGGCGATCCCTGCCGCTTTGCTTCTTCTGGGGCTCGGCTCGCGCTAGGCTGCAACAAATCACCAGCAAGTCATTCGCACGCATTTGAGGCTGCTCAGCGCGCGCCCTCAGCCACATCTGCGGCGGCGAGACAGACGGGTTCTTCCGTGGTTGCAGAGACGGCCGGGGGGTGTTGGTCTTCGAGGTGTTTTGCTTTCATTTGCAGCAGCATGCGAGCGGTTCGTGCCGAGCGGTGCGGGAACTGAGGGCTTGCTGCTTCTGCAGCCGTCAGTTGCTTGCATCTGGGGTGTATAGACAGACAGAGTGCATGCAAGAGCTCAGGCGAAGGCGGCCATGCCCTCACATCAGAGAGAAACCAGATCTCGCGCTGCGAACGCGCATCGACGCGACACTTCTGCTGCTGCTGCCTCCGGCTGTGCATCGTCTCAGGACGCATCTGCCTTCAGGGGGAGCGTAGCCCGCAGTCACAGCATTGAGCCCTGGGACACCGCCGAGACAGGCCGCAGCAAGCGAGCTGCTGCAGCAGGACCTTCTGCAACAGCATCAACAGCGAGTGCAGGGGCAGCGGGCAGCAGCACCCGGCGTGAAAGCAGGAGAAATCGTCATGGGGGTGGAGCTTCTTCCTCCGCAGCCGACAGTAGCAGCAGCAGCAGCAGCAGCAGCAGCAGCGGGCCAGCGAACTATTCTGGCGAGTCACACAAGCGTGGTGGCGCGACTGGTAGCCACGGCAACAGCAGCAGCAGCAGCAGCAGGCAGCAGCATGTGAGTGGTTCTGGGGGGCAGAGACGCAGCAGCAACGTAAGCCAGCCGTCAAACTGCTCCGATGAGGCGGAGGAGGAGGAGGCGACCTGCCCCCTCTGCCTAGAAACCCTCGATGAGACAGACAGGGGCCTCTTCCCCTGCGAGTGCGGCTACCAGGTG
>NW_024015229.1:0-22375 GCF_000499745.2 Eimeria mitis | reverse complement strand
GTCTAGGAAAGGCGGTAGAATATCTTCAGCCATCATCTTTTTGCATCGTGGCCTTTTGCTGGAGTGAGGATTGATGTGGTCCCGGCCGCATAAAAATGTGGTGTCTGTGCATGTGTGGAGGCTTGTCCAAGGCTTGCCCTCCTTTTCTTCGAAAATCGTGCACGCAGGTATAACTCTAATTGTTTTAAGTGGCTCCAGCGTGAAGCCTTTGCACCAAAGAACGTGGAATGCAGGTGCTCTGCAAAAATAAGCAGCCACTTGCAGTGTAGTGCTTAAGCACGCATTAAGCACTTTTGCGCGCAGTCTTCAGTTGGTTTGAGTTTGAAAGCGCTCGAACAGGATCGTGCCCTATGCATAGAATAGCCGTTGCACTATGTCGAGCGTAAAATTTGCTTTTAACTACTAGACGTTCAAGAAATGCAAATGACCCCACATATCCTTTATGCTGGCTTGCACTGGAGTTACGCAGCTCAGTGCAATGCGGTACACAACAGAAAAACGACTTTGGTGCACAGTAGGAAGGTTGGTTACAAACACAGCAGTGTGCTGTACAGAAGGACATTCCTGCTGACGTCGTAGAGTTGAGCGGAGCTGAATATCCAAAATACAGCTGAAGGACACATGGGCACGCTGGGATTCGACTGGACTCTTTAAATATTTTCCAAACTGCCTTTCTGGGAAACGGCACCAGTAGCATGTGTTTAGTTGATTTTTGTTCGCGTTGTCGGCTTGCTGAGAGAGCATCAACTCAAACGCTCTGTCGTTTGCTTCTATTGTTAGGAAGAAGTGCCTTTGGGTATCGGGGAGCAAGAGTATTGGATAGGACGTTAGGGTCACTGATGTGGGTCTTAGAGGCTTCTTCTTCGGCCTCTATCGAAAACATTGCTTGTTTTTCAACAGTTCGCCAGCCAGCCGCACGGACATGCTAACAAATCGAGAGGTAGTGTTGGGGCAGCGCAAATCGATACAGGTGAAGTTCTGAACTGGCGTGTCTGTGAGAAACTCCCCTTCAGAAGGGCAAGTCCAAGCGGAGTTTGGGGCCTTAGTGATCAAATGGCCCTCGGAACGTGATCGCAGTCACGTCAGTAGATGCACCAGTCACTTCCAGCAGCTCTGCATCCTGTGCCCCCAACGACAACACAGACGCAGATGAAAAACACAATTGTGAGGCCTAGTAGGGATCCAAGTTCCCTCACACGATGGGGTGATGCGANGCAGATGAAAAACACAATTGTGAGGCCTAGTAGGGATCCAAGTTCCCTCACACGATGGGGTGATGCGAATTCATAACACTAGAGGTACTGCGGGAGAGCCCTCAGTCCCTCACATGCTATGCTGAAATCTGTTCAAGATAACGTAGAGTATTTCTGTTTAGTTTAAATATTTGCCGTTAGCTTCACGTATTATATCTCTGAAGGACTACTGTGGGGCGCATCCGTAGAAATCCACAGCTGAGTATAACGAGCTGGCAGGCAATAACTATCAGGCTGAAACAAAAGCATAACAAACTAACAAAGGTTAAAGGAAATTACGTCTCAGTTTCTTCTCTAAAGCTGTTTTCTTCTGCAACCCCACTAGAGAGGCACTGCGGCCTTTGGGGATGGGGGAGGAGACAGCGTAGCATGTTGCAATACCTTTTGCACCAAGGCTCATGCCAACCTCTCCTATAGTCATGCCAATGGTCACTTCATAAAGAATATTTAGTGCATTCACCAATGTTACACTCAGTGTACATCAATAAGCAGTCACAGACACTTCCACTCTGCATACAAGCCTCACTCATTTCACAACGAGCACGGCATTGTTGCCGTGATTGTAGTGAGTATTCACTACAGCGTCTGTGTACAGGGCAAGCGGCCACCTCCGAATGGCGTCTTTGTCTGCCGGATCGGGTGTAGCTCCTGCTAAGTAGAGGAAACCCCTAAGGATGTGGTTGTTTGCATGACGGATGAATGAAGGTTTACTTATACAGCCTAATTCGTCTCACTTAACAGCTGCAGGTCACGCCTCAGGTGATGCAAGTGTGCCTACACATGCTGGCTGCTTACCAGCGCTTCGTCCATGCACACAGCAATCCATGGCGCATGGATCAGTGCCAGTAAATCGTGACTAACGAACACATATATTCGGCAACCTACATTCACAAGCTCAAGCAGCATACAGACGCTGTCTTGTTTGCAAGTGCAACGCCGATATGCTCTCGTGGGAGCGTCTTGCGAATGTAATGGAATCTTCGGAAACGCTTTAGCGCCGTCAAATGATGAGTAGGCTGCTACAGCTTGCACGTGGGGGAGAATATTGTCGATTACAGTCATCGGAAGGCTTTTCTCCACCGTGGTTTTGTTGAATGGTTCAATGATGACTCATATTTGCCGCCTCCCGTCATTTTTTTTCGCCAACGCCGGCTTGTGTCTACACGCGGTATTTGACTGTTATGCTTCTCATTTTCGTAGTTCCTCCGCTTGCCGCTTGCTTTTTTCTTCAGGATGCAACAGTTGCCTGGACCTCGGACGAAATGTTGGGACTGCCCCAGGCAGGAGACATCCAGCGGGTGGTCTGCCCGTCATATGTAGAGCCGCCGGTGGTTCCTTTCTTCAAAACCGGCTGGTCTACATTTCTGGCGGGACTCACACATCCACAATAATTGAATGGATGTCCCCGATTTCTTGACAAAGCTCCAACCACATTCCATTTCTTTTTACGGGTGTTCTAGAAAAGGGAAAAGGGATAATCTGCACTTAGTCCAAAAGGGTTTAATCGGGGCAAGTTCGTGAATGATACCAATTAAGTAGTCTGGAAAAAGGCAGGGTCTACCTAAACGTCCAGTAAAGTAGGTAATTTTACGGAGAAGTGCGATGAAAACTGCTCCAGAAGAGAGACACCGAAATAATCGAGGAACAAAAGTACTGATAAGCATATGTTCTTAGGCCATACAACGGTACACAACGATTGATCCAACACTTAGACTGCAAGCTGCAAGCTGAGGTATCTTTTTATGAATGGCTTCGCATGCCTCCCTTCTCTTGAACCGGCTGCTGCAGGCATGTGTATCTACCTGGACAAGCCCTGCTATCCTAATGCATATCAAACAGACCCAATGGCCCCGATGAGCTCCGTACAAGAGACACTGTTGCTTGAAAGGAGCTACCGTTGTCGTGGCTTTGCTTCTACTAAGGGACATGCCAGTAGCAAGTGCAGTTTTTTGACTGCATTCTGACGAGGAATTTGCGCCTTCCGATGAGCTAAAACTTCGTCCACTATCATTTCGCTGCAATACCTATCAAATTTGGACGATTGGGCAGACTGTTGCGTCCTTCATGAATTGCTTTTACGGTAAAAAGGCTTTCCACTGGCTATACTGAGAAGGACGCACTCGTTCCAACTGGACTCGGCGCCTAGTTGGTGCTCCCCCATTGCTTTGACTATGCCCTGGTGGATTTCTCCTAAAAATAATTTATTTTCATGGCTCAGTGGGATTGCTAAGCGGGAAAAGGTGGAACATTGGAACTACACACGGACAGAGTTAATAAATGCTCAATTTAGGCTGCAAGCAGTTTGCCCGGGGTCGGACGTCATAGGACACCGCGAACGCTAAGTCTCCGTGCAATTAGCTAAGTCTTGAAACGATACACGTACATGTCACAAACCCAAACCCCATAAACTAACCTTTCGGGGTTAGGGTTTAGGTGGTAAGAGTTCTGTGGCACCCTCAAGGCATTCGTGAGCTTCCCGGCTTCCATAACCCTAAACCCTAAGCCCTAACGGGGGATACGCTCATCAATGTGAGGCACTGCTTACTCTGGCCGCGTCAGCACCCAAAACTGAGGCTCACTTGTGCAATGCACTGTAACTATGCCCCCTAGCTTGGTCGTAGGTGAAAGTTTAATCAACGTGTACATTCTGCAAGCCTCTTACAGGAAGTCCTAATAACGGAAATTCCAACCAACCTGACAAAGCTTAACAGCGCCACTGGAGATATACTGATGATCTCAACAAAGTATTTGAGAACTTCGGACATCTCTAGCCAAGACGCTGAAGCACTTATGCCAAAACGCTTTAAGCCCCGATACTAAGGAAAACAGTGGCATACAGGGCTTCCCACAGTGCTGAAAATAATTGCGATTAAAAGCCTTCCTTCGCCCTCCGGTACTTGAGACGGAATTCGAGTTTCAGTTACGCAAAGGACGCTGGACAGCATGTCCTTGGCATAGGTTCGTTGCTCTACGAACACACGGAAACCAATATTTTAGCTCGCTTTTTCAAAGAAATGAAAAGAAAAGGTTTACTAGCTTCTCACTGTGGAATTGACTCATGCACTATTTGTCGAAGCGGCTGGTTGCCTCTTATGGGTGTATCTGGAGTAGTCTCCCGCTGCGTGACCCAATCGGGCTAAACTACTACCCATCTCATATCAACGTCCCAGTTGTCTTTGTAAAAACTTGATTTCGATGCGTAATGGCAACTGTTTGCAGCTGATGCAGGTGGTGGTTTCCGAATAAGTCAACATCTTGTTCATAACGCAAAGGAGACACGGACGGTGGAGGCACTGATTACTACTTCCCCGTTGTCTGCCAACGGAAAAGGCATTTTTTAAAGAGCACTAGCGGATGTAAAAAAACACTTTTCTTAGTTTCAACCTAAATATAACGGAATCAAGCCAGTTCTCCAGTATTGGCAACTACATTCCGGAATTCACCCTTTTGACGCACCAGTGGTCTAATGCTGACGACGCAGCCCTTTATCGATAGTTCATACGGTGCAGCATCTAAATGAGGAGACAAAAGACGAGCCAGGCGTCAAAATTTCATCAATGCACTTCGGAGTAGCAGTTTTCATTAAATTTTATGCAACCGGAAAACGCCACTAGCCAAGCGCGTCAACGACGGTTCTGCAGAACTAGATTTGCATGTCCAGCTATCTATGATGCACGCAGGAAGGTAAATGCTTATACTGGTGGGTACAGGCGTTGCCGGTATATCTGCACTCACTCGCTCTGCGGAGGGCGTCATGCGAGATATCCTAGCAGTAACCCTAAGAACTGTACTTTTGGACTGTTTAAAACCATTATACTGCTCCGCAAGAAGTCCCATCACTTAGAATCAGGCATCGCTTCTTTCCAGCCTATCACACTCTGTATCTACGTGCTTCTATGGACCGCCTAAAGGCCTTTTCCAGAAGTGCACTCAACTGTGAAGCTAGGGTGAATCAATCAGGGTTGTTGCGCCAACCGCCACCCCTAGCTCTTTTCTGATTCGAACAACGAAAAAGTACTGAGTAAATGTATGCCTGGAACAAATCAACTGTAGTATTTGAGGGCAATTTCAGCTGTTCTTGACTGTCACGTTGCCAGTTCCACCTACTAGACCAACTGCCGCAATGATCAAAGGCGTAGCTCTTCCGAGCGACACAAACAAGCACTTAGTGCCCCTTTCAACCGCTTGCACGGGAAATGAAACGGCTCGACGATCCATATCCACTCTTCATCGGCGAAAAACAAAAGGAATTCCTGCACTTCACTGGACAACCGTGCATTCTCCCTTCGGAAATAGAGATCGCAGTGGAAAAAAGTCATTTTCAGCAACATCACGCTCGTCCACCGCTGGTGCTTACTACAATCGATCCTCGCATGTCAAGTTTCTTCCTGCGGGCCTGTTTGATCCCACATTCAAAAAGGATCAGTTGGAGTCCGACGAGAGGAAAGGAGACCTGCAACGGAGGCGTAGAATGAGGGAAAACGCATCTCCTTCAGTTCGTTTGCGAGAAAAGGTATCTCGGCTTGCATCGCATGCCCACCATTCACAAAGCACAGATGAGATTTCAAATGTAAACCAAGGGCAGGTTTCGGCATCACAGAGCCGCTGGAAGAGAGAATCATCCCTATCAGAACTCCTACTTGCGGGCCCAACATTCCGTGAGACAATCTCCCATGAAGGGAAAACTCAAAGAGCAATTTACGTGCGAAGAAGCAGCTCGGCCTTTTCTCCGCAGGATGTGCCTGTTACCGAGAACAATGTAAAGCTCCTAAATCTAGGTTGGGCATCCCAGACGCAATTTGTCACGCAGATAGCTCTGCATGAACCTAAGGAGATAGAGGGTTTACGCTCAACTCAACGGAGAAAACAGATAGCTGGAATCCAACACCGGCCGGCTAGAGGAGAAAGCAGCGGGTCGAAGGGAGGAACAACTGTTGCTCTACGAGTGACCGACAACTTTCAGTCAGGTCCCGCGCATACTGCATCTGGAGGAAGGGTCCTTGAAGGGACGGAACATCCTAGCTCGCCAACTGTCGCGCCCATCTCTGATCTGGGCATTTCAGGTGATCAAAGTAATCCAAAGAACTTAAGGGTGCAGCCGTCAAACGCTCCGCAGACAGCACCCGTATCTGAGATAATCATGAAAACTATGCTTCCTCTTCACGACCAAGCTTCAGGCTGGCAAAACACTCCAGCACACATGATTTCGGGCATTCACAGGGAAACGGAGATCGCAGTGCTTGGAAGAAGATGCGTGCACCCTTTAAATGACACGATTGACCGGGTACATGAGCTTCTCCGTAGCGTTGCTACGGCCATTTTCCCGGAAACAATCAAGAAATCTCTACCCAGCGTGCTAGGAGGTCGTGCTGCGAAGGTCCACCTTTGGCTTGAAACTGTGGTAGTTGAGTTAGCAGAAGCGTTAAGGAGAGGACCGCCAGACAGCACAGAAGAAGGAAAGGCCCACTTGCTATCATTTTTGCAGCAACAGCGAGGGCGGGTACTGCGGCGAAAGGCAGTACTTCATCTGCTCAAACGTGTAGAGCGTAGGCTTCGTCAAACTGCAAATCGTACATCTCCTGCTCCCTCAAGAGAGGTGGTTGCCTCGGGTGAGCATTCTAGACGATGCTTGAAAATGTCTCAGAATTGCTGGCCGAAGCGAACCTACTGCGTCACACAACTCGATGCTGAGTTGCAAACAATCCACTCACAGTCGAAGTCGGATTCGTCTGCTAGGAAACCAACCAGACGATTTCAACCATCCCCGTCTGGTGAACGTACCTCACCTGCTTCGGCGAAAGCTGGTAAAGAGAAGATCCGAACAGAACCAACAATTCTGTCTGTTAAGGATCCCAAAAGCCACCTACAGGTGCGACAGCAATAGAGTATTCATCAAAAGTCAGTACACATAGCAGCGCACACCACTCAGCCAAAAATGCCTCAATATTTTCCAGATGTTCATGAAGAGCTCCAGCAAGTGAAAGCCTGCAGAACCCTGGATACACAAGAGCAAGTTGCTCTAGTTTCACCAGTAGTTTCAACAACGGAGCAAGCCCCAGCTCCCAGAAAGGCAGGGGAATTTCACCCTCACGAATGCCATTCTTTGAAATCACTAAAGACATTTTATTCTCTGCAGGAAGGGTCAAAACACCAAAGAAGTTGTATACCACCAACCCACGAGAGCATGGATGCTAGGCGGGAAGCCCTCCATATGAACGCGGCGCACTCCCAAAATGTCGACAATTGTATCCGCAGAAAGGTGCACCTGGACTACCATGGAGGACACCTTAAACAACGAACCTCTGACATTTTAAAATGTTTAGTGCGCCTTCAAGAGGCAGAGTGTCATGCCTTAGAGACGCTGCGAAATATCGAAAATTTACCTCGCTCAACTTTTTCTCAAAAGCACGCAACAGTTTCGCAAGGTGGCCTAGGCCGAAGACAACCGTGGATCCAAGCTGAGCCTGTGCTAGGTCGTGGGTCGTTCGTTAATTCGCCGTATGCGAAGGGAACAGTTGAACTAGAAGCAACTATCACCATACAAGGAGGGCAATCGAAAGGTGAGCTTCAGTATTCCAGGCTCATGCTTTCCTCTGCGGTAGCGGAAAAGCTAGTGGCCTTCCGAGAGTCAAGAAGAAGAGCGCAACTAAAAGATGAGCCTCTCCTGCAGCACGAAAGTCTTCAGCATGCCTTGATTCAGCTCAAAGAGCAAAATGGGGGACGTGCTTGTTTCGAAAACGAACTGGCGGGCATTTGGATGTTGCATGACGCCATTGTGGAGCAGCTGCTCGATCGAGAAATGAAGCAACTAGTATCTTGCGCCAACTCTGCCGCAAGAATGTTTGTGGACAGAATATTGGAAACAGAAGCAATCCGAATGGCAGGGCTTATCAGACCAGCGTGCCATAAGCAGTTAGGCAGTGTCGCTGGAGCATGTTGAAAATGTTGCTGTGCCACTAAGACCTCCGTTTAACTAACCGCCTCTCATTTGCAACAATTTTGAGATAAAAAAAGAGAAGAACATCATTTAAGCTTTGTTAGATTTGTTATTTTGCTGTGTCAGATGAGATGCCTGAGTGTCTGTAGCAGTTTACTTGCGGGTCTCAGTTAACTAGTACCTGCTGGCTCGTTATACTCAGCTGTGGCGTCCTAGGGATGCGCCCCACAGTAGTCTTTCAGAGGAACAGCCTACTAGTATCTCTTGTCTACTGTAAGTATTATACTAAAGTGTAATATTCTTTGTTATCGTGAACAAAACTCGTCATAGCATGTGAGGTACTGAGGGTTCGCGCCACACATCATCAGCTTAATGGGCCCACAGTGCATCCAGTGTTATGGTGTTGTAATACCCCATCTTGCGAGGGAAGGTAGATCCCTACTAGGTCGCACAGTTGGGTTTTTGTCTGCGTTTGCGTTGTCGTTGGGGGCACAAGAAGCAGAGCTGCGGGCATTGACTGTTGCATCCATTGACGAGAGTGGGATCAAGTCCCGAAGGCTCTATGGTCCCGAAGGCCCTAAAGTCCGCTTAGCTGGCCTGGTGTAAGGGAGTTTCGCACAGTCATGCATCGCGAGCTGCAGCGAGATGCGCTGCAAATCCAGTTAGGCTCCCTCCTCCCCGGCAACCCCAACTCATGAGCACAACGCCAACGACAGGGGAAGGAGGTCAGATACTTTTCGCGGGAAAATCCGATATCGAGCATTTGCCTTCATTGCAGCCCTATTTTTTCCTCGGAGAAGGGCGGAAAGAACGCTTTAAAGTAGACAACTACTAAACAATTATTCGGCTCTCAGTGGCCAGCCCTCACGCAAGTAGAAGCGCACCTAAGCTTCAGATATATTAGGTCACACATCTCATCCTACATCACTCGCAACCAGAAGATACGCTCGTGTGTTTGGCTTCCTAACACGTGATTGGTGCGCCAGAGGGAGTTGAGAAGGGCACAAAAGGGACAGGCGTCATGAATACGGGAAACGAAACGAAAAATGCCAAGGAAATGGAGCATGCTCATCTGCCGATGAAGCACATATTTTTTGCTGCTGCAGCCAACTTCATGGCGCCGATGCGGGCACTCAGCGAGCGGCGGGCTCGCTGGTCGTTACGGCTCGCTTTGCTTCGTGTTTTAGTGTTGTCATCTTAACCTCAACAACATGTAGGGAACCTCAGGAGGCGGGCAATGTCAACGGACGAGTGAAGCAGGGAGTCTGGTAGGGCCCCAAAACGAGCCCATCTCCAAAATATCGAAGACGTAAAGGCGTCGTCAGCGGCGAAACCGAGTTTGTCATAGGTCGGTGCAGGGAAATGGACAACGGAGGGAAATAGTCGGTGCTAGTAAAGACCTAGATATAACGAAACAAAGATAAAAACATTTCTATACTCGTGACAGAGCGATATCTACGCGGTTTAACCTGAGCTGTGGATGAACATGCTTGTAGTCTTGGTCGCCAAATTGAGACCTGCGCTTATGAGTTTTTGATATATTGGTCTGCCCATGTGAAGTGTAGAAGCCCATATGAGCTGCGGTTTTCCGGTTATTGAAAGCAATAACCGTTTTCTCTGAATTTTCCCCGTGGAACAAGTGCATCCAGGATATCTGTCTAATTCAGCCGCTCCTTCCCGCGCTGCCCTAACGGCAGTTTTGTGGGGAGAGTTCGGGGAAATTTCAGTGATTCCGTGAGCCATTTTTTAAAGCCCATATGGGGTGCGTTACGTTGGGGGTAATGTTACGATGTGGGCGAACGCGTTGATCCGATGATGCGACCAATCCAACGTATGGCAACGTCTTCAACACCTCGGCTTCGTGCGCCCTTTGCCAAGCCAGCAGGAAGCAACATTCCTCGGTTAAAAGTGACATCTGTGCCACGTTTGTCGTAGTTTGCCTGCCGGGAATTCCCCTGGTTTATTCATACGCTGTTGGAGTGGTGCAAACCGTCTGCGGGAGCCTGCAGTTGCAGGCCAACGAGTCTAGCGGCGAACGACCAGGCCCAACTCCGGATCGCCGTGCGTCGGTGTCGACCGACGAAGCCGGAGAGCAGCGGGCTGAAAACTGCACTATAGAGCCATTTCATAGAAGGGAGGGAAACAAGTCACTGTGATGCATTCGCTGCTGCGGAAGTGCTCATGACAATGAAGTGGGCCTCGGTAGGCCTGGAGACATTCACGCCGATCTGTCCGTCATGCACCCTGGAACAGCCACAAACCCAAGGCCGTCGGCGAATCCAAGCTGTTTACCTCGGGTGGGTAGGGGCGACAAGGGCCTGTTGTTGCATGTAAGGTTGCGAATAGGCAGGATCAACAACCAGCTACTTCTGCGTTGAACCAGCTCCAGGCCGAGGTTCCACTTTAATTCAGATCTGCTAGAGAGAATCTGCCCACCAGAATGAGGTAGCTTCGCGCGTCATATTTGAGGCTATTTGAGGGCCTACGTGGAGTAACTTTGAGGAGCCCTGCCAACAAAGAATTGTCATGTGCCCTTTGGCTTGTAGGCTGAGGGGACGGGGTTACAAAATAGTTACAAGAATTTCATACTTCGGTACGTGCTTTCTGCCCACAAATTGCCGAATTGTCATAATAAGGACCGTACATAGTAGGGGTAATACGACAAGCTCCGGTGCGATTCCGCGTCAAATCCTGGTTACGATTAAGCGCGTCCAAAGGCATAATTTTTTCAAGTTCTGAATTTAATCCGGACAGCCCCAATATGTACGCTTCTGAATTGTTGCAAAGGAGCACTGTCATTACAGTCGCAGTTGTGCTAGTCACGAGCTTAGCTCAGGGACTCTGCAAGGTTTGGAGACGGCAGAAAGTCGATAAGGATGGCACCGTTTATGAGATTATATTCGTATGAGCCATCTGTACGGCAAGTTTTCCGAAGACGACCTGGCGAAATTAGGGCCATATTTGTGGGAGAAAACGCGGTGTATTACTCTTTCAAGTGACACGTATAAATATTTAGAGCACAAATGGAAATGTTAGTAATGTGCTCAAGAAGTATTGCCGCCAGCAGCTGGTGCATTCTCTACTTTTAGAGTTCCGTCAGCTAAGGCTCCGACGACCGTTTCCTCTACCGCAAGGCGGGCTGCCACACGGAACTTATGATCTTCAATTTGCTCGTCCCTTCGTTGACACTGGCTTGCAAGGCTTGGCATAAGGAGGCCCCTCACAAGTTCCCCTACAATGACCTGCGGTTCTTCGTGACCCTCTTGCAGATCATCAACAATTCTAGCCAAATGCTCAGAATGCAGACAAACTTCCAACAGTGCCTGCAGAACCAATAATGTTAATCGAACATTTTCGTTTCTTTGTATGTCTTGTAAGCCTCTGTAATCCTTATTCTACAGACGTTCGAACTTGGAGCCACAAAAGAGCTCTTCAACCTTACAGCAACAGCAGCAAACCCAGCATGCATAATTCTCACCTCTTCTTGAGCATTCCCTGCCCCTGCCTTTTCAATGATAGCTTGGAGATAAGAGTCAATCGTTTGATTGTTGATGCCCATTGCATTCTGAAACGCCCGGTTTTCCCTTTCCCGAAGCATTTCTTCAGCCTGTCGAGTACCGTATTCCTGTGCCTCGCGTAAGCGTCTCTCCCGCACAGCCAATTGGGCAAGCGCCGATATCCGCTGCACTTCTTCCATGCGCCTCTGTTCTTTTGCTAGCTCGTCAAGCATCTGCCCAACCCGTAAGCACGGTATTTCGTGCCAATAATGTGCCAATAACGTTTTAAGAGTGGAAAAAAAGGAAGAGACTGCGCGACATTGAGGTTAAAATATTTCTACAACAAAGGCTGGCAGTGGACTCACTTCAGCAATAGCCATCCCTTGAGCAGAAGCCATAAGGACCTCGGCTGCCTCCAAGGCTGTCTGCTGATCCACTGACTCTTGTTGCTGTCTTGGCGGCACATCCTGTAGCTGTTCGGCAGCGCGAAGCATATTTACGAGGTCCAGGCTCTTTTCCTTGCCCTTCATCATTATCTTACGCCTGGTCGCTCCACGCAGAAGCTGCTGCAGAAGTAGCACTGCCTTTGCATCAAGCTCTTCTTCCATGGGTACCTGCGGAGAGCCACCACAGCAGGCATCTGTCTCTCGCAGTGTGAGTCAAAGGCAAAGGTGCTGTTCATGAAAAACTTCCTTTAGAAGCAGTGAATCCATTGGGTATCTTGAGGATAAAGTGCACGTTCGTTCTCCGTGAACATAAATGTCGTAGTGATTACCTCAGGTACTCTCGGCGTTTCAGGCCGCGTTCTGACCGCTCTTTTTATGAGCCGACGCGCCGCAACGGAGCCCCCCTCTGAGGCAGAGTACGCTGGAGGTGCCGCAGCGAGGTCGATCTGCAGCTGCAAGGATGTCCCCGTTAGTAGCTCAGCTGCCACTTCTCTTTGCAGAATGACTGCTGTGCGTTCCAAAGCCTAGATAAACGTTCGCGCAAGCTGTACTGCACATCCTTTTGAAAGAGTGTTGGATATTATCTTGGAAATCGACGCTGCCACAAAATAGGAGTGCCTCGCTCAAGCATGCAGAATTTGGTTTTCCCTCTGAAACCATCAAAGTAGCTGTCCTGTAAACTGTGAATGACAAACTTGCCTTGCAATGAGCCAACTCTTTGCGATTGGCAGCATATGTCTTTCGCTGCCGTAGAAGAGGCGGTGCCTTCGGAGTTACAGGCGCTGCGCTATTGCACAGTCGCTCTTCTATGGCATCTAGGGCTAGAAAGTCCTGAAGGAAGCATTACAATGGGAATTCTGTGGCATCGTTGCAGTGCACACAGCCCTTTGCCTGTAATCTGATCGAAGGATAGTTTGTGTTGTTGTTCAAAAGCCGCCCGACTGCTTGCCTGTAGCACAACGCTGAAGCAGCCTTGAGTATTTATCCATAGAGAGGGAAAACAGTTTTGTGAGTTGTGATGTTGCGTGCCTCTGCGTGTGCTAAATGAGCTGCCGAGAGCATGGTGAAGGGATCGGGAGGGCAATAGCCATCCCTCGCAGCCGAAACGACGCTTTGAAAACTTGTACTGCTTCGTAGCTTGTTTGCAGCGCACAACGGCCTTGCCAGCGACTGGGTAATTTGATTCCGTTTCAGCCAAAGGCGGCGGAGTCCCTCTAAACGAGACCGTTCAATTAGTATATGTCTACGTTGCATGCGTTCCTTTAAGATCTTCTGCCGCCTCCGATGAGCTGCCTCGCTCTTCGCCCTCATTTTGGCGGCACGCATCCGTAGAGCAGCTTCTACAAGACGAAGACGTTCCTCCTGCACAGAGTGACTGCCTTCACCATTATGGGAAGCTTTCTATTTATGCCTATAGGCTTGCTCATTAAGGGCTTCCCTGCGCTTCTCTGTCTTACTAAACGCAGCGAAGACCTCGTCCAGCAACAGGCCCTTGTTTAGGAAGCTGAGTTACTCAAAACAGCAGCATATTTCGGGTTTCATATTGCAGTGTTTACCTGCAGCTCACGAATGTCCCGCTCCCTCTGAGCCCATTTCCAAAGCTCTTGACGTTCCATTAAGGTAGTGCGGATTGCTAGACAGAACTCATCGGTCGGAGGTGGGAGCACTTGATCAAGCCGCCGCTGCAGCTGCATTTCCTGGATAGCTCGGATCTCGCGGGATGTCGCAGGAAGCCCCCTTGACCAGCAAAGGTGCGATATTCCTAATTCTTCAGGTTGAGCCCCAGAAGTGCAAATGTACTGTGGCGAGTACGGGTCTGTCTGCACATCCTGCTCCCTCGAAATCGACTGCAGACCAATGGACTTAGCACTGAAGTCTCCAGAATCTGTCCCCGAGACACGCCAACACAGTCGTAGGCTGATATAAAATGTGTAGATGCTACAGAACATTTCTTCACGAGCCACCTATGACACTGAGCTGGCTAAAGAAGTGAAATAGAGACTCTTGCGCCGAGGTTCTTATTGATTTGAACTTGCCGCAGCGTATATCTTCTTGTTCCATTGCCACAGTGCTCCTTTTTAATGCTGCCTGGGGGATATAGTTTTCATCGCCAGTAGGCAGATTCGTGAACTCGTTGGACCAACAAGCGTAAGACTTTGGCTTGTAGTGGAAAAACTTGAACCTGCATGGGCCGCTTATACGTTCTACCAATTCTATGAAGGCATTTTGTCTTGCCTCGTCGAATTCTCGGCCAATGTTTACTCCACTAGTTCCATCTGCAGTGGAATCTACAATTTGAAAGCTTCTCGTGGCCCATAAAAAGCACTTGGGAGTACGTTCAATGGGCTGAATTAAGAGGGAGGCTTTGGTTTTCCCAATGTGGTGAGAAGAAAGATCGGAGGGTTCATACTTGTCTCTCTCTTTTTCACTACTCATCCTGGCTACAACTATCTCTGTACTCATAGTTGAAAACACACTCGTTTTTTCCTCTGCTAGTTATAAATTGCTAAAAATGGACTCTCCTTCCTGAAAAAGGCTTGCTATCTTAGCAGTTTCTAACGCGGGCTAGGGAGAGAGAGCAAGACCTTTTTTTCTGGCCCTGGAATGGGGACGAGAGCAAAGATAGCAGCAATTTCGTTGATTCATAGTCTTTTCCAAATTAGTCTGACACGATTACGTTCTCTGCTAAAGTTTTCAGAGGCCCTGATCACCCCGGAAGCAAGTGGGCTTTGCATGCGCGATCATCCGGAGCCCCAGCCACAATAATTCCATTTTACGCATAACTGAAACAGTAGAACTGACTTACTTCATTTAATAGGTAAAATGGGCACAAAGCATTTAATGTCTCTCCGTATTCGTGCAGTTTGTGCTATTCATTTGCATGCAAGTCGACTGTGTGGCGTTATGGGAGTGTCCCGCTGAAGAACAGCTAGCTAGATATAACTGTATTGCAGCTGCGCTCGGATTGCCGGGCGTTCGAGACCTTCGTACTGAGCCTCTGCTTAAGCAAATACAAACCAGAGAAAGTCTGAGGAGTTTGAGTGGTACCTATAAGAGATTCACAGCAATCTGCCTTCTGATCCATAAATATAAAAGAGCATACGGGAGGCAGCAGTTTTTGTAATGCACTGCCCCTCTGCTATCAAGTAGGCCGAATCGCTTTCATACATGCATTAACAAGGCATTCTCTGTGTGAAATAGACTGCATCCGATGGTGCTCTGATGCAAGACGAGCCGTTCTCATCTTTCCTCGAGGGACCTTCCCCTCAGGGCCTGCCGTCAGGAAGGTCTGTCGCTGGAGGGGGAGTCAACGCTCTCGAGAAAACAGTCTTCGAAGTTCTTTCATCATCGGTTGGTGTTCAACATTGACTTGTTGCGAAGAAGCTTTGCAAACATAATGTGATACTATCCTTAACATAATTGTTCACATTTTTCCCTCTTTGAAATTGAGACTTCACAGATTTCACTCTCTGTCGGGGAGTCAGCCACGCACATTTTCGCTTGACGAGTAGAGCAGCACCAGCAGAGATTTGCTCCAAATTTCTTTCACCGCGAAAGCAACTACGTTGGGGTGGTCTGTGGTAAACGTTGGAGGAAGTGCCCTCGAGAAAACAATCTTCGAAAACAATATTCGACGCAACAATCATTGAATTGATAAAATTCGGCCTAGATAGAACTAATTGATCAATCGCAGGCCAAATATGGAAAGAAAAAAAATAACGTGCATTGTAGGCTCATCCCGGGTGAACAGGAATCTCTAAGTACTGTCAGCAAGAGAGTTAATTACAAGTGTCTCGCTGGTCGCAGGAACCATTATCTATTTGACAGGTAAAAGTGTACATTGTTGAAAGGCCCCACCATCGACGGTACTCCACATTCTCAATTGAGTGCTCGCAAAGGCGAAAGGCTACTTCAGCAGTAAAGCTATGGTTACTCTGCGGAAAGACTAGCACATACAGATTTCGTTAATCACACAATTATTCCGTTGCATCGAACATTTGCGTTTTCCTATCCATTGTTAGCCTGCTAATAGAATTCCATGCAGTCATTTAGCGTTGCTTTGGTACTAAGTCCGGATTGTTTGACAAAAACCATGCACCTATTCGTGCGCGAACAAACCGTCAAACTATCCAACAGTGCCCAAAGGCATCTACCAACATCATTTGCGTGCATCAACTACAATGCAGAACAAGAGCATTCGTCACATTCTCATTATCGTGCAAATATGCAAACGTCTCCTATAGTCATACCAATTGTCACTTCATAAAGAGTGTTTACTGCATTCACCAACGTTACACTCAATGTACATCAATATGCACTCGCAGACACTTCCACTTTTCATACAACCGTCATTCGTTTCACAACGAGCACGGCACTGTTGCAGTGATTGTAGTGTGTATTCAGTACTTGCTGCAGCAGAAGTTGGTACGTCTAGTTGTACTTTCGTGCCGTCTGGCCACCGCGGCGTTACTACGCCTTTATCAGTTGTATACAGTGACAAGGCATGCAGGCATGGATTATTCTCGGGTGGCTGCCTGACGGCAGATGTTGCGATAGAGTGTATTGCAACTTGCAACAGGCCGCTTCTTCTCCATACAGCCCCAGCGCCTTATCTCGCTTTGCCGTGGACGCATGGACACTGGGAGGGGAAGTGAAGGTTTTCCGCAAACTCTCCTCCTAAGTGTTTTGACTGTCTTGCAGCTCGCGACGGTAGCGTGCTAAGACTGAGTTGTGTCATCACCGGTGATAGCGCCGCATCGTTGAGTGGCGCAGGCGCGCGTGGTGAATTCATCCCAAAGCTAGGTAGCCTGGTATATATCCCATACAAATCAAGCAGGCTCTGTGCAGAGACAAAACGGGAAAATGCTGCACATTTCCACCTAAAATCTATGTGATGCATTCACCCCCTTGCGAAAAAAGCTAGTACTCATTGGAGCCCAGATCCTGTTCGAGGTCGATTGATCAGTATCTGGGCTCCGGTGTGTACCAGTTATTTTCAACCCATAAGCATTGGCTCTATGGGATCCACACCACCTGCGAATGGAGCAGAACGGCGAGCAGTCCGCGAAGTTTGCCACAGGCTGGATAGAGCCCTTTGCTGCTCTTCCTAGGGTTAAGGAGTCCGTGTAGATTGTAGCTCTACACACAATGGAGATATGTTACCGTATCACTAATGTCAATTTTTCACAAGGGCTTAGGGGCTTGCTGAAAGCTTTTTGGAGACTCCCCACAAAGGGGCAACAATGCCACAGCAAAAAGGAGCAACCGGAAAAGTTGCTTGGCCCTAGACTCGCAGAAGTCACAGAAAATGAGAATATTACGTTAAATGGCGAAGCCCGCGACAGCCATAATGGATCTCTGAGTCTTTCCCGTGAGAAATAATTCTTGAGGAGCACCTGCTAATTTTTCTGAACTCAGCTGCGGCGGCAGCACTCGTAAGCCTGTACAACCGAACGCTAACTTGGGCTGCGTCTAATATTTCGTTGACAATCGTGCTCTCAGGCGTATAGAGAGGATCGAAATTGTTCTCTACGAACTCTCCAGTACCAGTTGTTTCCTCTCTGTTACGCACGCTCCTTCGTCTACCTATGGCTAGGCCGCGGGCGCTGCTAGCAACACTTTCATTTTTTCACGCTTTGGACTTGCGTCCCCCTTCGGAACTTGCCTGACCCCTTTCTCACTCTCGCTCTGATGCTGTTCAAGGGTTACGGTCCACCTAATATTTTGCATTGGTTTGGAATGCCTGCCTTATGGAAAGATCCCCAACCCACGAGCAACGAAGCGTGCGCTGTTTGGTCCAGTTGCAGGTGCGCTGCTGCAGTGCGGCAAGCTTGGTAGCATCACCAACTGATATGTCCATAATCGGTCGGCCTCCTCGTTCTTTTCCTTTTGCTGTTTTTTCTTTCCTTTTTCTTCTTGCGGCACTTGGTCCACCGTGTTCCTTCCTCTTCTCTGCTTGTTTCATCCATTCCTGGTTGGGCAGCTAGGCAGATGAGGGCCCTTGCTGCTTGGAAGAAGAAAGGGGAGATATGTAACTTGCTGTTTTTGAAGTTTGTGCATATATACCTACTTGCGTGCACTCTGATAACGTAGGGTCAATTTAGTGCTAAACGCTTTCGACAGTTCTAGTCAACGAGGCTGTTGCAATTTCCCAGGCCAACTCTTCCTGAAGAGCCTCAGGCCTTTGTAGGGCTCTCCTCAGGGAGCGGGGAGGCCGGTAGAGGAGGGTCACTTTTGAGTGTATTGCAACTCTTGACGTTTCTCAGCTAGGACCTAGAACTTCCGTTACACCAATGAGTCATTCCTCGCTTTATTATGCGTGTCTCACTAGTAGGAACTTCTCGTTTCAGTCAGCTCGCTAGAAAGTTAACGAAATAGATGTACAACCAACGTGAATAAGCGTATGGTGGGACTCGGACCCTGCTAGAGTGTTGTTCTGCATGCTACATGCCGCTAAAGTGCATTAAACTCTCCTTCCAGCGTCTCCCCCCTGAATATTCTATGTGACTCTAAATTCAGCTCAAATGCATTTGGAATACTGTTTGTAAACTGTTGAGTCCCCAGCCTAGCAAACTGCAATGCAGTTGGGAGGACCGCTAAGATCCCGGCATGTATCTTAATCTGCTAGCATTTGCGGTTAAGAGAAACCGAAGAAGACTCTCAGTGCAACGTGAAAATAAGTACAACGTGACTGCACAAACTTACCTGCAGTACGCCGCAGCGCGTTTACACACCGGGGCTGCATGAGCGATAGTGCAGACCGAGATATAGGGCAAGAAAAAGGAGACGTGTTCAGCTGGTTCTAGAGAGTTTCTAAACTAATGCGGCTGATTTACTCTAATCTGTTTTAGACGTTGAAGATGAGTAGATATTGATCGCAGTGCGGAGCCTATTCTCAGCTGACGTCAATCCAACACCTTTGCCCGGTGACGCAGGAAAATACCATCTTGGGCTCCCAACGGCTCATCAAAATATCATTGTAGTCAAAATTTTGGCCGGATCTGCAAAACGAGCTTTGTTTGTAAAGAGACGCCCGATGACTGTTTCTTCCGGATATATACAGGGGAGCCAACATAGATCTTGTGGGCTCGTGGCTACTTTGAAGGCACGCTATCGGGGGCAAACGGTAGTTTTGGACTTAGTGAACTATAACTAAGGCATTCATTCCACTACCAGTAGTAAAACGCCAGCTTCAGGCTGCCCGCATTGTAGGAGATGTGATGCATAGCACGAAGTGCTACGGTGAAGAGAACCGGCGCCAAAGAAGCTGGAAACGTATTTCCCATCTTATACGTTTTAGCTGGAATTTAAAAACTCGAAATATGTTTACAACTTGCTTTTGCCACAATATGAGCGGAGATATATTCGTCGCTTAGTTGGGGATGTTGATTGATAGCAGGACTTTTACGGAAAAGTTGATGTATGTGATGCTATGAAATCCGTTGGGCTAAGATCCACGTTTCACGTACCAACAGTTGCGGTACATAGAAGGACAGATCTAAACAAGAATCGAGTCTGCAATCCTGCTGAATCAGTAATTATGTCAGCGTCTTCTGAGCAAGTTCGACCATCTGCTCCTAGCAGTAAATTGTTAAAACCAAAGGGAATCCCAGCCCTTCATTGGACAACGCTGCACTCTCGTTTCGGCAATAGGGACCGCAGAGGGAGTAAATCGTTCGTAGGTTCATCTCGTTGGTTTTCCCCTTCGCCATGCGCAGTCCAGGCTCCTTCCTCAGACGTCGTCTCCACAGGACTCTTTGATCCAACCTTGAAAAGCAACCAGCTTCAGGTTGACGAGAGGTCATGGCGTGTACAGCAGAGAAGAAAAGTTCGTAAAGATGGGCAGCACCTCAATGCAATAAAAGAAGAAAACATATTAGCTACATGCCGTGTGCAGAAGCAGACCGACATCACGCTTGATGAAAAACGGGGGTGCCGCAGTACGCCTAATGATGGCATTTCGCGGGAGGGGAACAGAAACACTTCGCTGGCAAAGCTACTTCTGTCGAGCCCTACATTTCGGGAAACTCTTGGACTAGTTGCTCCGCAGTAGCTTTCGATACATTTTTCCATTGAACTGCTAGATCCGCTTAGAAAGAAGCCTACGCTGAGGTGAACATTGGGTAGGCTACGGCGAGACTGGGCGCCAACGTTTTGTCCTCACCTGCTCGCGGATAGCTCGGAAGTTTGAACGAATCATTCTCCTCAGCTTTTAGGTCTAATTTTGGGAGATGATAGAACGTTAGTGTGCAAGTGGAAAGCCGCTGAGTGCACAGCAGACCGGCGTTCATCCCTTTGTAGCCACGGGAGGAGCCATTTCTATTTTGCAATTGCGTAGAGGCTCGCAGAGCTAGGTGCCTGCTAGTCTGCTTGTTTATCCTAAAGCCCGTAACGACAGTGCGCATAAAGCTAAAGATAGAGGCAGGTATTTACGCGGCGCGAGCATCCCAGGTGATGCGATAGGATGCCAATCTTGTCAACATGAACAAAGCCGACGGCTGGCTAGGTCCGTCCTCGAAAGGAAACTCAGAGCCTTGGCACCAATGATATTTTCTGTGATAAATTTAAACATAATGCTGCGAAGCCGTACTGCTGGGAGTATAAGGCAGGTCTTGGTCTCCTACGGCTAGCCTTGGCAACAATGAGATTCTCTGTGGTCGATTTAAACATAATGCTGCGAAGCCGTACTGCTAAGAGTATAAGGCAACTTTTGGTCTCCTACGGCTAGTTGAACCTGTGTTTCTTTGTCAACTTATCCTCGCTCACTGCTACCACTCCTCCAGTCATTCCCGTTAAAGTTAAATGGGATGACGAACTAAGCTTAACGATACTGATACATTGTATCAAATACCCAGCTCATGAGGTGGATGCTGTTGGTGTACAAAAATAGTCGCTTGCCTTCGCTTGTTGTAAGTTAGTTTGGTGCCTTAACAGAGATATTACCAGTCGTTGCTAAGCTTCCATCGTGTTTTTGATACTGGGACTTAGTAAGTATTCCCTGTTCTCCGATAAAGAAAATGTGCCTCTAGCATTGAGCTGCTCCTGGACTATGGTGGTAGAGATGCTTGCGTGCATAGACTGCAAGAAGAAAGATGCCACAGCTTCGCCTGTTGTAGAGCTTCAGGGAAGCAGGCAACAAAGTACCTACTCTTTTGAGCGGTACTGTAGAGCAGTCAATTGGGTACCATTAGCTTGTGTATCCAAATCTAGAACATCTGTATAAAGAGGGCTTGAATCTCTATTGCATGGAGGTAGGGTGGAGACGCTAAGCTACGAGGTGAACACCGACATTTCACGAGAGTAAGTTGAACTGAAACCCAATTCATCGTGTTTACGGTGCGTGATCACAAGAGAATGAAGTGGCCCTGACTAGTGCGTTTGCATAATTAGGAGCATCTTACCCGCTGAGACCTCGAGGAGGGAAGGTTTCTCTCTATTCGACGATAGTCTTCAATTTGCAATCCGCTAATCAAGCTTTTTTCCGACACTTCTCTGTCCCTCTGAAAAGCTAATGCACCGATGCTAATGGAATGCTTGGCCTTCCTTGAGCTGTAGCATTCTCTGTTTGAAGTTGGTATGTGCATCCTTACTCGCGTGCAGGCTAGGTACTGAGGGCCAAGTAAGAGCTCAAAAATCGCCTATAGACTGCGTTACAAGTCGTGTTGGGCTGCCTGCTCTAACCAGGGCCCAGGCCCTTGGGTAGTTGATCACCGGCCAGCTGGTGACGGGAGAGTAGGTCAGCTCTTTTGAAAGCTTTCAACCTAAGTATATTGGCCTGTTTGTACCTCGCGGCAGTCCTCGGACACGATTGAGGACTCTTGTAGCGTGAATTCTGCCTCTGCATCCTTAGTACTTCTATCTGTGCAAACTACGCCTCGCAGGTGGCATGTACTGGAGTCTGTCAGTGTGGGTTTCTAAGGATCTCTTAAGCGAATTGTTTCCTGATAGCACCCATTTGGTCTCGTTAATACAGTGGCAGCGACGGCGTGTGAACATGAACTGCAAAGCCTAATTCCGTGCTACCTGCAGCTCGTGCAGACGTTTAATTTGTTATGGATAAGGAATGAGTCGTATGCAAATATCTACACGCTCTTCTCCGATAACTGTTTTCAGCAGTGATCTGCTCCTCTACCCATGCCTTCTGCTAGGTCTGCAACAGGGCTATGAGCCTTCCTGTAACATGAGTTAGCGCAGAGTTAGCTGAGGAGCCTATTGACAGCTTTGGCATGCTGCGCGTAAGCG
>NW_024015228.1:2500-22397 GCF_000499745.2 Eimeria mitis | reverse complement strand
ATATATATATATATATATATATATATATATATATATATATATATATATATACAGCCACAGCAGCAGCAGCAGCAGTAGCATCGGCAGCAGCAGTATGAATAAGAGCTGTACTCGTAAGAAGCTCTGCTGGTCCCGCTTGATGTCCACCTGCACCAGGCCGACGCTCGGCTTCAAGCAAGAGGCAGAGGCAGCCTGAGGAGCAGCAGACGACCCATGGGTTCTTGCATGGAGGCCTACATTGGCTCCTCTTGGCGCCTCAGAAGTCGCAGCAGCTGATATTGCGGCTGGTTCGGCTGCTTGTGCTTTTGCTTTTGCCGCTTTTGCTGCTGCTGCGGCGGCATCTGCCTGGGTGGAGAGGCCGATACAAAAGCTGCTGTGGAAAGGACCCCAAGGTTTGGTAGTGCTGCGAGCTGCAGCAGCGTAGGGCCTCAGGGGAGCCCCCCGCACCGGCAGCGAGACAGGACGAAGCAGCGAGGAGGCCTGCGTCGATTCAGCAGCAGCTGCAGCTGAAGCAGCAGCAGCAGTAGCAGCTGCAGCTGCAGCCGAAGCACGTCGGGGCCCCGAGAATGACACGGCTGAGTTCAGGGGCTCCACCGGTGGACCACAGGTGGGGAAACCTTGGAAGACCCAACGACGTATGAACCGCCGTCTGAACATGATGAGTGTATTAGAGGGCGTTCCGTTATGTACACTAGACAATGTTTCTGGTGTACATCAGAAAACTTGTCGGTTGTGTGCGTTGCTGCATTTAATGAGAACCATATCCGTTGGCGGAAGCGGATACAATGAAAGTTCATGCAAGGATTTCAAGAGAAGCAAGAAGCATCGTTCAAGTGGAGCAAACTGCGAGGTTTTTTGAATGCTGCATCGGCAGTGAGCTAAACGTACACAGCAGCGACGGCGCAGCCGACGGGGGGTAGCTCGTGTGGGTTGGCAATGCTTAGAGTTTTTAATTTCCTGAAGAATTTGAGTTTTGCATTCTTCAGAAAGTTTGTCAACTTTCTCAGAAGAGTATTTCAGCAATGACTGCGAACGCTCGGCCACCCTCCAGCCCCGCATGTCTGTCGAGTTCACACATTCCTTCTTCCTGTTCAGTTCGCCGATGCCACTGAAATGATATCGATATTCGGAGCTCTAACCCCTTTATTTCCGAATTTAATAGCGTTCACAGAGATCTTGGCGCAGCCGACCGGCACAGCAGCCACAGACAGCCCGTAGACTCTACAGAGCAGTTGCCGCTGTGCTCGCCTGAACATCTACTATTATCGCCCTGGCCAAGAAGCGAAGATGGCAGTGGTTTTCTGCGTTTATCTCCTTTCTTGAAAATATATGAGAAAGACGAGTGGGGTCACCCTCCTCCCGCAGGCTTCAACGCGACACAAAACGCGCTTCAGGTGACCCCTCACCAACCGGAGACAGCACTACATTTCTGCAGCCCCTGTACTTGTTTACACCTGTTCTAAACCAGCAGAGAAGCTGCCGCCAACAGCAGCATCACAACATCGGTCGTGTTTGCCTCTCTGTGTCCAGTGATGCTGGGGGACTGGGGGGCGGCCAAGACTGGCTGGAGGCTGCGTTGAGCTCTGTAGTCGCACTTCAGCTGCAGAAAACGCGAAGAACTAAAGGGACAGGCAAAGCAAGTAGACTAACAAAGCCAGAAAAACCAGACCGAAGCTGCTTCTGCCACCCCGTTGATACTTGTTCGGTGAACTGTCTGCACAGGGGGGGAGAAACCGCACATTCTTTCAGCTGCTACACACACCTGGGCACTGAGAGGATTTGCTTCGAAATCATAGGAGACCTATACGAGGGTTGCTGCTTCTGCTTCTGCTGCTACTGCTGCTGCTGCTGCTCTGCCTGCTGTCGCTGCTGCTCATCTCTGCAAGACAAACCCTGAGTGTGACAAAACGCTTTAGAGCGGTGCTCGCCTGAGGCGAGAACAGTTCCAAAGCAAAACAAAACGAAACAATAGCCAACAAACATAAAAAAAACGTATTACGACATTGCAAAGTGTTGTCAGCCAAATTGAATTGCCGGCGATGGCACGGGCCAAGAGCGCGCAAGAAAGTCGAAAAAAAAACGCTCTAAAGGGGCCCCCGATCATCTAAAGAATAATAGCGAGTCGGGGTAGAAGGGAAATCCGCAAATAAAGATGACATAGGATCAGCAGAAGCAAAATTCAACAGCACGCGAAACAAATACAGTTTGGCTGCTGAACCGAGACAATATTTGACGCGCTGACATTCAAAAAGGCAAGCAAGCTCTCTAAAGAGAATCCGCACTGACTCAACAGAGACAGAGACAATGGGCATTGTGCTACCCGCTGCTGTGTGATCGGCTTCTGTAGCTTGTAGAGACTTGACGGTTGTTTTGGACCTGGGGTGTCTGTACAGTCTGTACAGCTGCGTCTGAGACCCGCAGCCACACAGGAAGGCAGACAAGCGTCTCAAAAGGGCTCGTAGGAGTTCCCCGAGAACTGTCTGTAGTGCTGACTGCCTTGCGGGTTCGAGTACTCGTCTTGCTGGGGACCGAGGATTGCGGTGGTGTCTTCTGCCCAGGTGTCTGTTTGAAAGTCGCCTTGGGGCTCCTCCCAGAGAGTGTCGTCTGTGGGGTCGTTTCTGTCGCGGATATCTGCACCGTCTGCTTCGATGTCGCAGAACTCCAGAGGCCGAATGACCTCAGGGGGATGCGGGTTTGGGTGTGCTTCTCTTCCTGCTTTCGCCTTGAAGGAAGTAAGACGAATGCAGGAGGTACGCTCCTCACTCACACGCCAGCGCACGGGAGGGCAGAAAGGATCCTCTTTACTACTCAGCTTGCGGCCAGCCGCCTTCCCGTCCCTCTCCTCAAACGGAGTGTACGAGTGAAAACCCTCCCCGGCGAAGACGGAGCCGCCGTGCGTTTTGTACAGATGCCGCAGATGGCCAGCCTAGTTAAAACATGAACAAAACAGATACAGGAAAGCATATCGAATGTTCTCTTCGAGGGAGTCCCGGCCTTCACTTGATTTCGCTGAGATATTCACATCATCTGCTCTTAGCAACAGTGGCAGGATAGTTCCAATGGCGTATTTGACGCTGTCTTGCCCTAAACTTACAACCAACAAGATGGTGTTGAACAGCTGAGAGGCAGAAGGAGCTGCCGCCACAGGGAAGGGTTCCTTCATGACTTGGATTCCGTAGCAGACGGTAAAGACGTAGACGACAAGGGCCCCGGCAACGAGGCTGTAGCAACAGCATGGAGACAGGCGCAAGCAAACCAATACAAACCTACACCCCCTAAAATGCCTTTGTTCTCCAACGTGGGTCTTTGTGTTTTACGAGTTGCTCGAAAATAGGGCAAGGGGAACTTCTGCTTCTGCGTCACTGACCACCACAAGAAAAGCTTTAAAATGGAGAGACAGAAGCATATCAGCCACAAAGGAGCCAACAACAAGCTAAAGCGTTGTGCAGGGGCAGGGGCCTCCTCAGGCAGCGCCAAAGCCATTCGGAGCTCCTTAGTTGCTGTGTTCTGTTGCGCTGCACAAAACGTTAGTGCACCACACTGAGCAAGACATTCACCGATGAAAAGACTAGTTCTACTGTCACAAGATCGACACGTACATACATAATGTGCGTATGTGTATGTGCAGTATTTTATGTATGATCAAAGGTACAAATACAAGTACTACACAATGTTAGAACAATAGTTGAAGGTCTGTCCCGCCCCTCCCTAGTTGACTGCCATTCTGAAGCGGCTTAATTCATAATATTTGATCATCATGCGTGCAGCTAGACAATGTTTTTAAGTGTGCAGATCCACTGTCTATTTCGCCGGTTTTCGCTTTCACCCTTTTGTCAGTTCTCACCGTTCATGACGCATGGAGCCGTAGTGACAGCGCACGGTAGAGCCGAGGAGACAATGTGTTTCACGCAGCAGCCAGCGAGGCCTCCTGTTGTCCACCAGCACTTACACAGTAACTAGGCAGTACACGTTTGCCGTATTGTAGCCGAAGTGTATTACTGAAGCCTGCCCTGTAGGCGTCACGCCACCATTTCTGTCCACGTATGTCTACAGAATCCGGCGACGCCGTTTGCACATTGATGTGAAAATACAAAAGAACTGTTGTAAGGATAAAAGAACAGCTGAAGATACAACAGATAATTCCTTACCTTCTCGGTCTTCACAACCATCGCCACCACACGAGCCGCAAGAGGCGGCGCAACAAACCGCCCCGTCCTCGCTGAGAACCCCAGAGCTGCAGGATGGGTCCCGAAGACTCGCCGAGGCTGCAAGCAGCAAATGCAGGAGGAAACAGCTTAACGTTCCTTCTTAATAAACAACTGTACTGCCAGCGTTCTTCTAGTCATAAACAGCGCCTTGCATAGCGCTGCATGCACTTCAAGGCAGCCTGATAGCTCTGGGGAACAACTGCACATATTTCATCACCACCTGTTTAGTGACGTTTTGGCACTAAGGCCGATTGAGCTGCTACAGAGTATACTTTTTCCAATCATCGACGGGTTTGCTGCCTTACCCGGGGCAACGCATTTCTTCTTCAGGAAAATCTGAACATCCTGCAACGGGGACCACAAAACGAAGCATCCACAGACTTTTGCATTCAGCAGTGTAGAATGCGCAAGACGTCGACCTTGAGGTGATTATGAATAGCTTCGTAAGCAAAAACATTTCGCCGTACAAGACAGAGAGGGAACAACGTAACTAGCGAGTATGCACTAGCCGCTGAGCTGCAGGGTTGACGCTTTCGTTCCACGAACACTCCATACAAACTTCGAAGCAGCTCAAAGCAAGTAGAGAGCTAGCAGGGAGAAGCGGGAATGTGTTCGTGAATCAAATGGAAAAAGCAACGTCGGTATTGGGATAAGGGTTAAGGGTTTTAGGGTGTAGGGTTTTGCTTGCTGTCAGCGCGATAGCTCACTCTGTAGCCATGGAAGGAGAAGTCCATACCAACAATCGACTCCCCTGTGGCAGGTCACCAGCAAAGAAGCATAAGGCCTAAAATGACTGATATGGATAGCATCTTAGGCATCTGAGATGGCATCTTAGGCATTTGGTGCAGCACGTTCAGGAGCACAGAGGGAAGCGAGCGGCGCTATACTGTCTAAAAAAGCCTCTTCACTGCAGCTGAAATGTTGAATTGTTTTGGATCAGAGGAGGCAAGGACTACTTGAGGATGTTAGCTGTTATCCTCCGTGCAAAGTAAGACATACCCTCCGACTTGCACTGAAACTGAAGAATGAATCTGCGCACGTTTTCCTCTAAACCGGGGAGCACATCCCTCAGAACAACGTGAGAAGATGGCTTCGACGCGACGAGACTAACCGACTGCTCCGTCTCTGTTTCTTCTCTTTTGCTACTTCCGACGTAGTTGTACAATAGAGGATACATCACTTGCAGATCGGCGGCTGACAAACAAACAAGCACACAACAAATATTCCAGCATTCAACATTGTTTGGCAATACATATAATGAATGCTAGCGGTGCAGTCCGTCTATAGCGGAATTTTTTACTTATATATGTTTTACAACACCTTCAGTTGCATCATTAAGGAATGATGGGCTCCGTCAACATGAGAATGTGCAGCATGCAGGTTTTAGTTGTTTTGAACTCGCCTGTTGTTGGAATTTGCATCTCTAGTTTTCCATCCTTACATCCGCGACACCATGCGTACATCTCGACAAATTCTTGCTGCGGCCAAAGCAGAAGGCAGCTCGCGGTAAAACCCTCAGGAAGCGAGGTGTTGCTGTGCGCACTGATTCGATTTCGGCACCGCATGCATGTAATAAGCACGTTTCATCTCTGAACACCAAGCGAACCGTGAGGGGAGTGTTGAACGACTGATTGTAGATGTCAGTTAATATAGTAGTTGGTCCTACCGACGGGTCAAACACCAGAGTGGTTGGCTGTACAGCTGCGACTCGATCCGTTGCAACCCCATTGGCCACCAGGTCGCCTTCCTTCGCTGTCACCGTCCGCAGCTCTGCTACAGTTGGAGAAGGAGCGAGGCTCGGGTCCCACGGCAGGTCAGCGGCGCTACGCGTCCAAGAAGCGGCCCCGCTCTTGCTGGGCTGCGGCGTCAGCGGGCCGACCGATATGTGGAAGCCTGAGGGCGCCTCTGAGTTCAGGTGAAGGCAAACAAATGCCTACACACACTATACTGCCTCGTTCTTCTTTCCCATACTCCAGCATGCACAGAACGGCCAACAGGGCACGGGCCATAAGAACAAAACCCGACTTCTCGTCAGTGCAGCAGGTCGCGCAGTTTCTGATGTTTCATTTTCATACAGAGCAAAATAAAAAGAGGGTAGCCCTAGAATGCCTTGTTTTTCACTGCACCAGCTATAAACAAACGCATGCACGAGGGAAACGTGCAACTTGCCCTGCAGGAGCGCGCCAGCGGAGCAGACGACCTTCCACATGAGAACGACAGGTTCGCATCCCCCCAGGCGGAGTTCAGCGCGTACAGAGATGGGGTCTCTGCTGTCGCCTTCAACAGCAAAGCAGCTCTTGTAGACAACGTGAAGCTCGGCCACCGGACGGTGGGTCTCGTCCTGGTGCTGGTGGTCTGCTTGCTTCCCCTCCTCGCCGCTGACTTTGTAAGACAGGACGAGCCCTGCGCGACATCTCACCGCAGCAGTCTGAAGCCTAGACTTGGCACCCTCAAATCTAAAGCCTACACCCCCCGACACCTGCCTGTGGCCGACTGAACTTGACTAGAGCGACTACGAGCAGCCTCTGACCTCGTTGCGCATGCAGCCCTACTACCTACCGTCTCCGTAGGCTAGGTTCACGTCGATGATTGGCATCAACATCATGGAAGCCATAGCGTCGTAGGCGCTCTTGACGGGGGCTACCAGACGAATCAGGGTCACTGTTCCCTCATCCATGCGGAATACGGGGTTCTCTGCACACAACGCCCGGGCATCCTAGTCTTCAGTTGAGAAGGCAGGAAGAAAGGAGGCGTCTCCGGGACTCAGATGCAAACAGTGAACGCACAAAGGGCCTCAGCAGAATCGAAGAGGTACAGACGTGTCTGACCTTCTGTGAACTCGGACCAAAGAGGCGTCACTTTGCCTCCCTCCACCGCGAGACGAGGGTTCTCCTCGCCATCTGCTGGGTCCTCTGCGGGTCGTCCGTGAATGTGGTGCAAGTACGGCATGCCGTCTGTCTGTGCATTCTCTTTTTGCACGAAATTGCTGAACCTGGAAGCTACAGAAGACGGCAGAGGAGAGACGAGGAAGGCGTCGAAGTGCTGACAGTCATCTACCCTCAGGTCTTCGCTCTGCGGCCCGTAAAAAGCAAACCGAGGAGGCGCAGCTAACGTTTCAACGCTGCTACCAGCTATAGAAAACGCGCCAACATCTTCTGCCCCACCAGAAACTCCAATGGAGCCTTCCGGTCCGGAGAAAATTGGCGCATAGGGCCGCAAAGGCAACAGAAAGGGAACGATCGCATCCAGTCCTCGGGCGTCCCCAGGAGCTGGGCTTGCATTTGCTCCTCCAGGGGTCCCTTGCATACTTGCAATTTCTATCAGAGATGGTGGAGTCTCAGTGAAGTCGCCGTTGCTTTGCTGTTCTGCATCTGGCACCACAGCGCTATTCACCGTAGGGGATGCCTCGAAGCCCGCCGTTGCCTCATAGGACGTAGAGGGCTCCTGTGGCAGTTCCGGCGAAGCCTGCATTTCTTCCTCGAATATTATGGGGACCTCTGAAGGTTGGCTGTTATACTCAAACTCCATCGACTGCCCGTCTACTAACCGTGAGGGGTCCCACAGAGTAAGGAAAAGAGTTGCTGTGAGCATCTGCGCAGCCCACGTACGCTGATGAACCCAATTTCCCGCACCTACGAGAGCCCCTGGGGCCAAAAAGCGGCATTTTGGGGGATGACAGGAGTGCTGAGGAGGGGTTGGCTCTTCGAAGGTGTCGTTTGTTTGGTCTGGTGAAGCGGCTTGTCCTGCGCAGTCATCTTGCTGGCCTCTGTTCATCGTGCTCGAAGAAACCTAAGGGAGAAAACAGTTTCAATTAAAACAAGAAAATATCAGGGGAATTATTTCAGTTTTGAAAGGTATGCAGACTTTCGTCGCGAAACGGGTCAAGTGACCCCCAGACCGCCGGCGAAACTGTCACGGCCGGTGGACCCAACAGAAACCCCTAGCTAATTTACACCTCCTTCCCTTTTCTTCGCACAGCACCACAGCCAAATAGAAACGAAGACAGAGTAAATGCGTATGTTATCAGTATGCGGAAACACAGGGCTGCACACGGTCTTCTGGGGCCGCACGTGGTCGGGTGGTCAGCCCACCGGAAGTGCCGGGGCGTGCAGGAGTCTCAGCTATGAAACGAGTTCTTTTGATGTATTATTCAATTAGAAGATTAATGGAGTAACTCATTTTACGTGTCAAAACTGAAGCGTAAGCTGCAGGAGTGTGTGAGTAGGTCTTTATCTACAGCGGGCATGCCTGTCTGGCAGAAACCTGTAGCATGTTGGAGGCTTCAAAAAACTCATCCTTCCGCCACAACCCGAAGCAGCTCGAAGGTCTAGTTTATTTCTGGCATGTGCATTTTCGCCTGAGTATCGTCAGAAAAGACAGGCGACTCTCGCTTCACCCGTATCCAACCGTTTTATTGCACGAAGAGTTGCACACTTATCGTCGTTGGCGACAACTGCAGGGTCTAAGTAAACCCTGCCACAATCAACAGATCCCCCTCATTTTGGAGTTTTAAACTTATTTTGTGGATGCGACTCTTAACGCCAACGCAAGAGCCTGCGACCTGGGCATCCCGTGCTGCTGAACTCGTCCACATCCTGTTTGGAATGTGACACAGTTGAACGGTGTACCTCAGAAGAGGTTTAAAACGAGTGAAGCGTTGGCAACCTGTACTCTAGAGGGCTACTGGGTGACCTCTGTCGCCTCCAACATAGGCGATGGACACCACACACGTACACTGCGTCCAGAAGCGAGCATTGTTTGCTTGTAGCCGTTTACTTGAAGCGTTCGTTAGTTCCTTAAAGCTGTGCGACTCATTGCTAAGACGCAAACAGCAGCATCTGCTGCTGAAGCAAAATATTAAAACTGCCTCTGCTTGGAGTGAGCCACACTGTCGTGGTGTATCAGCACGCGAGCAGAAATACATCTTATTTCTCTGCCCGATCCAAGACTACGGACGAACTAAATCCTCCCTCAACTCTGCTCGTATCACGAGGGGATGAAGGCAGGCCTGATGCAGGCCCGTGTGGTGCGGGGGGATGCCGCGGACTGCCCTCCATAGGTGTGGGCGATGTTGTCGGTTTCGGTGGGGTTCCAAGGGAAGCCAGCGTGGCGCTTCGAGAGGCCCAGAGGTTTGCAAACGTTGGCAGAGGCTGTGGGAGTCATCCAATCCTGCATTCACAGAAAAGCCACATCACTGGTTGCCCTCATTCAAAATGCGTCCGTCTTCTCCAGCAATGTGCTAGTTTAGCTGCCCCCCTCCCGTAAGCATACACAGACAGACTGTCTCTGTACGCAATAAAAAAGCCTCTGTCGTATACTGTTTGCGTCTGCAACGGCACAAACTTACTTCTTTGCACTCGAGCGTCGGCTGGTGGTGTCGCCTGGCGATGCTTCTCACAGAGAACTTCAACTCCGTGTTCGGTTTAGGCATTAGACCCTGTCAACCACAAAGGCAAATTTCAGATGTTGCCATCATGCAACTACTAGCTACTAATATCAGTTTCCTTACTTCTCCGTATTTGGCAGACTGCTACTCGAAAAAGGAAGGGCATGGGACTAGCAGTCCCGTTGCCTAATGCACCGTGACCACCAAAGCCTAAGGCGTTCGTGTTTCCTTGACTCATTTGCAAAAGGCCTGAGCGCTGATCCTGCTGCTACTGCTAGAACGAAAGGAGTAGGGTCTCATACTGCCAGCTTTGGGTTTAATTCTGCACCGCGTGTATAAACAGAGCCCAATTGTTGCACGTGTAATGAAGTGAATGGTACTAAACGCCATTAGTTATGCATATGATATATAAAAATATGTACATTATATATTATATATATTAGTTTCTACGATTTTCAGGTAGCCCACCAGTAAGTTATGGTCTATGTTGTCCTTGGCCTTCTGCACGGAGAATGTTCGTTCTCTGGGGAGCATGTAGGAGTCAAAGCTGGCGAGGTTGATTTCTGTTGCTGCATTTCCCGGTCTTCTGGCAGTCATGATTTCAGTGCGGCCGGTTAAAGGATCCGTGACTTGAAACTTGGTGCAGAAAGCTCGGGGAAGCTGATCGGTGGAGACATACTGTCTCAGCGGTCGCGTTCCTCCTCTCTGATGCATTTGGGTTCCGGGAGATTTGCTGCCTGCAGAGGAGAAGAGTGAAGTCATTTGGTCGGATTTGTTCGCTGCTGCGGACTGTTTTTTGCTGCCATTACTGAAGAGGGCGTTGTTGAGCTGCGCGGTGGATATGCCGGCGTATCCCGGGGGAGTCATCTTCAACATGTCCTTCGCCTCTCTTGGCGTGTTCTTTCTGCTGCTGCTGCAAGGGTTACAGGGATGCAGTATTGCTCTAACTTCATCTTTGAAAGGAGAATACGTTAACCCCAACGCGCTGTTGCGACGTGGCCTCTGCAGCAGCTGAGGCGACGCCATCTGCGAGAGGCGCTCGCTGGGTACTCCCGCCACAGCAGGCTCTCTGTCTGCCATATTTTCACGACTGAATCAGGCTTAAATCGCTCCTGGGATGTACGTACACCCAAAATTTGAGGGAATTCGGGGGGACTAAGATGCGTTGAACAGAAGGCAATGCTACGGAAAACAGATACTGCGGGCAACAGCCAGAGCCCTTGCTGCGTGTTGCCTTAAACCCAAGGGAAATGCTTGCCGGGTAGTTCGTAGTACTGCTGCAGAACACAACACACATCGCCCCCCAAAACCGCAGACTCCCTATAGAACCCAGGCAGCTGAATGCACGAACCGAAGACAGACCAACAGATACAGAGGAGTGCACACAGCAACGCAAGAAGTCCCCAGATGCGCCACCAAGAGAACGAAAGTTGGTTCAGGCAAGCACAGATGGGCCAGTTCATTTGCCTTCAACGACAGACAGCGGTTGGAGGGAACTCTGTTTGCATATTGCTGCAGAAGGCGCTGGAACAGAGGTCTCTCCAGCACACCAGACAACACGGTTTTGATCTGAGCTACAACTGCTCATCAAGTGAGAATGAGGACAACTGTCTCAAAAGGGTGCTGCACACGAAGTGCTTGTCTAAGCCGCCAATGCGAACTGGCGTCGATACTGCGCCGCCCGGGCGCAGTATCGACGCCAGTTGGCGGCAGCAGGAGGCTGCGTGCTCTCAACCGAATAACCCTCTCCCGTGTTTCCAAATGACACCATATTGAGGACACTTTATTGACAAGCAAGCTCACAAAAGATAGTTGAAACACAAATTGATGCGTTTTTAATGCTGTGTGGCAGGCTCACGTGAAGTTGCGTGGCAGTCGGCGAAGGCAACCGGTGAAGCTACAAGAAGGTGAACGCGGAATACTTCTTCTGCTAAGTAGAACGAAGATTTAGCAAAGAGTTTTAGGGTTTTTTGAAGAAAGAATGACACAGGCGAAACGCCCCAGCTACCACAGCCAGCCAGGCGAGCTGATTGTCGCTGCCGCCGCCGAGTTAACAGTGTAGCCGTCGGTCGCAGCACACCCCAACCCTCTTTGCCATTTCTCCCAACGTTTCAACTCATCTTTATTCAACTTGCCAATTATATTCTTGGGAATTTAATGCGTATACACCCCAAAAAGATAGTTAAATGGGTGTCGACGCGCAGCTCGCTTCGTACTACCCAGGCACACATTGCGCAATCGGCGTGCAAAGGAGTGTAAATCTGCAGAAATAACAAAAGACTAAGCGGATAAAGCAAAAAAGTTAGAAATACCTTCTAAGAAGAGGTCACATTAACTAATCATGACGTCCAGTTGCCTTAGACCGTCACTGCGACATGGATGAGGCTAACTCAGAACCAGCGGCCACTTCCTAGTGAAGGGGAATGGTCAAGCTGGAATAAAGGTATAGAACACACAACTCCGAATTTACTCAAATTTGAATGCTTCACTAAGTAGGAAAAAAGCTAACTTGAACCTTAAACGACGCGTTTAACATAAATTAGCCCAAGTACAAGCCCCAAGAGCTTCAAGTTAAGAAACAACGCCAACTGCAACTCTACGTTGTAATGCCCTGGGGTTCAACAGGGCAAGAAAGGAAGAGGAAATTCCTCTTCTAGAAAGGATGAACCAAATTTCCTTGAATTAAAAAATTTAAACTTCTAGTTCAATACGACTACGATCGCGAGAGTACGCTTAGGAACAAGAACCAATACTCCATTCACGTTGTCGTGCACACACACACCTGGCACAGTGGATAGCCTAGGAAAGGTGGTAGGGGTACGGAACGTACGAAATGAAGAAGATAGATGCGCAAAACATATTCACACGGATAAGTCAAGCTCCTGAAAATACATGAATAGCGTGTTGACCTGGAGTGGGGCTGAGCTCGGCGATGTCCCCTGGCGCCGCAGTCAGTCGGCTGCGGCTTCGCCCAGGCAGGCCACCAGGTTGCATACGACTGTGTGAGTACTGTGTGAAGAATCCTAACGGCAAGTGCATACGTGAGCTAAGCATTTTCCCAAGTGGGAGTTGTGAATTATCAACTAAGACGAGAAAAGAAGGGACTGGCTAATATAATAGAACTTTCCTGCTGTAGTGCGACCGCACTACATAAGTGCTACAAGTAGCGGAAACAAAGCCAACGAGAGTGCAAGGAGTAATTGAAAGAAAGCCAACTACCAGTCCAGCTACGAACAGACACAAACATGCAAGTCTACCGTGCCGCTGCGTAGGGGACGGAACGTGGGTTTACATGAGCAACATGGTCGACGTTCTCCACCTGTAGTGTGCTTCGTTTCGTTGTGGGTTCATTCTTTACACTGCTCCTATAAATATGCACCAGCCAAATGCACTTAAGGAGATCTACTGGGTGTTGTCGGGTTTGTTTCCTGCTATAATTGCACTACAGACCGATAGTTGGGTTTACGTCCCTCGACCTGCCTTGTCTCTGTAAGAAGGTGAAGGGGGGGTTTTCTAAATAACCCAACAGTTATAAAAACACACACACACACATATATATATATATATATATATATATATATATATATATATATATATATATATATATATATATATACACATGGTAATGTGAAATGAACAACGCCTTGCAAAGCCAGCTGGGAGCTGCCTTCATGTTGGACGCGGAGGTTCTGTGCTTGATGTATTGACGTATTAGATGAGAAGGTGGCGATTGGTGGGTCTCATGGATCCTGCTGCACAGGAGTACCCTCCTGGATTTGCTCGGCCACTGCTACGTGGTGCTTCTCAACCACAAAAGCAGCAATGAGTTGCTTCCCCACGCGCACCACCGGCCGCGCAAGGCCCCAGCAAAAAAAAGAGGAGCCGCACCGAGGAACAAGTGCCAGACACATGCACCGGAGATACAGTGCAAGCACTGGACCTTCGTTTACGTCGGCAGGCATCGGCGTGCCTTTGCTTACCCTGAATATAATCTCTGTTCCGTTGACTGTGGGCAGAGGCTTCCCTATAGCGCCGCTCGTTCTGTTGTACATGCTGTTCCGTTCGCAGTGATATACACTTGACATGAAAAAACTGTTTCTGGTCGCCACTGAAGGGGCCCCAAAGGCTCGTATGCTGCCCCAAGGACGAGCGGTTGATAAGAAAAGCCCTAAAAAAGCATGTCTGCTGCTATGCAGGAGCCTACTAGGCGTAAGCCATAGCAGATAGGGCACCTCCAGTACAGCTTCGCAGCAGCCATGCCAACAACAACCAACACGACCCCGTTTGCAAGAACGGTGCAGGTAACTAAGAGGAATTTTGATTCAAAGATACAGAGAAGCCCAGGTACAGACGGGCTACCGCTCATGAGGTCGGTTTCAGGCCACTTAGGTGAAGGCAGCGAACAAGCAGAGAGTTTTCCTACAGTTCAGACGGTGTCCTTATCTCTCTGCCTTCTACCACGAGCTTTCCCTGTTCCTTTCTGCCTGCGCTTAGGGCGAGTTCAGCGACTGTTTTGCTTCCCTCCGCAGCTGACAGCGGTGGAGCCTTCCAGCCTGCCATGTCTGTCTTACACCATCCTGTGCATTAGAGTGCATAGCAGCAGACACGCTTTTGCAAGGGGTCAACTAGCTCACCATTCACAGCTCCCCCCAGGGGCAGTCTGAAGGCTTTTGGGGCCCCTCCAGCCGACCCCAGAGACACATGTAATTTCTGTTTCTTTTTGAATACGTGCTTCACTCACCCGGATATACTGCAGTGACAATGATTCCCTCTGCATTGGGGTTTAGAGTTTGTCTGTCGGCCTTGCGAGCCAATGCAGCCGTCAAACCAATGACAGCAGCCTGAGGCGCAGGGCCAGCATAACTGTTGCAGAAGAGGCGTACTGCCTTTGAACGGAAATAAACTATACTCGCGTTTGCAGCATGTAAAAATACAATGCATGAGAGGGAGCGTACTCGAAGTAAAGTCTCCGGAACCTCTCAGAGAACTTGTGGGTGAGGGCTCCGCGGTGAGGTCCTCACCTTTGAAAACAAATACGGCAGCCTTGGCCATCCCTTTTGTATCCACTCCTTAGGGGCAACTTGTAGGTATTCATGAACAGCAGCATCGATGTCCTACCACCACCAGAACAATTCAAAGCAGCTGCACTCCCCACGCATCAATGGCAAGCACGCAACATACGTGCTGCAGGCTGCTTGTTGTCTGCACTTCCATAACAGTTAACATCAGATGATCCAGCAGGACACTCACTTCAACTGTAGCGGTAGATGCCAGCAAACGATCCCGGTTACTCTTGCTCATGAATGGGGGCCCCGCTTTCTCGAGGTTCGATGACAGAAATACCACTTTTGTATTATTTCTGAACAGGGGTGCGAGGGCCATCGTGATCTGTGGAGAACACCAGAGCCGAAATTTTAATTGGCGCCTATAAAATTATATTTAAAAATTAAATTGAATAAAAAATTAAATGGTCACGTTGTGAAAGAACTGAGCTTTCATCTCAGATCTTGGAGCATAAGCTGCGTTCTGCGGCGTTGTGTGCAGAGCCGTCTATCCGAAATATAGTTCAATGGATGTTATACTTTTGTGTAAAGATAAAATGCAGCTAAGCTCGTATTTTTTATTCAAAGGAATCCTACATCTCGAGTTCCGTAGTAGTTCACAGCACAGATGGCTCTGGCCTGTTCACTGAGCGGCAGCTTGGCCCCAGGAGGAAAATTAATACCTGACAGGATAAAGAAGAGGAGTTTAATATTCCTCAAGTGCAAATATCATTTCGTTGGCGCCTGAACACATGGAAAGAGAAGCCAACCTCTCATTACGCTTGAAATCCGGGCGCTGCAGCTGACCCGCGTTGTTGATGAGACAGTCAACATGCTTGTATTTGTTTTGAATCGAGGTAACAAACTTCCTTCGGCTCCCTTCGTTTGTGATATCAAGCACCTCCACGTCTGCTTTTATTCCCTCTTTAGCCAGAGATGAAGCTGCTGTCTGACGCAGTAAACAGGCAAACACGCACGAGAACGGGACACCACATCGTGTGTGCATACGAAGCCCGCAAAAGAGAAGCACGGAGAAGGTTATATTTGTTCTTGGTTTGTGTTGTTTTCCTCCATTTCGCCTGTTCAGGCGCATTGTTCCTGCTGACAATGCAGTAGTGCGAATTTTATAATACTTTTTTATAATAAAGTTCATGCGGCTGGGGTGTGTTGCTACTGCGGGCAACACAAGCCTTACCTCCCCGGCAGCTGAAGTTCGAGAGCAAAGGACAATTGCTGCATCCTTTGGGTTTAGTCTTTTCCCCAATTCTCTCACTGTTTCGAATCCAATACCTCTGTTGGCCCCGGTGACCACGAAGGCGCGGCCGGCCATACTGGTGAGGCGGCAATCACCAGCGAGTGGTTTGACGACCAAAAACTGTTTAAAAAAGGTAATTAATATATTCAAATCAATACTCTTTTGTTGTTCTCCAAGCTGTACAATAAAATATCAAACACCCCAAGACCTCATGCGGCCTTTTGTTGTATACTGGCAGCACCCGATGCCGCCTCGCCGGCGAAAGCTGCAGAGCGGCAGTTTTTCTTACACTAGCTCCATGAAACCTGAAATATAATCATTTAAATTAATAAATAAATTTAAAAGTGGTTTCAATTACCTAAAAGGAAACAAGAATTCATGTATCCTGTTGAATGGTCCGTGCACGAGTGACCACCACAGGAGCTGCTCCTCTCTCTCTGGTAACCTCCGAGCAGCCAGTTGTAAAACTGAGTAATAAAAAAATCAATATTAAATTATAATATTTCATATTGCATTATCAATAAAAATGTTTACATTGATGAGCAAACTCGGCCACACCATCGTCGCAACGAAGATGTTTCACACGACACAGAAACTAAAGCTGCAAGGTTTCGCCAGGTTTCGGTTGAGAAGAGCTAAAGAGTAGATATACAGCAACACTACAACAGAGCCATATGTGTAGTACCTGTAGCCTGACTATGTTCTGTGCAGACACACATGCGGTATTTCATATATTATATACATATATATATTATATATATGTATATAATATATGAAATACCGCATGTGTGTCTATATGATATATATATATATATATATATATATATATATATACATATATCATATATTATATACATATATATAGCCATACTTCACTGGGCTCCAGCACTGAGTTGCTCTCTTAGCTACCACCACCACACGCCAGCTATGGCTGCCTGAAAAGAACTTCAGTAAGCGGGTAAACCACCATAACAGGCGGCAGCTCCGTTCCGCGCTGCAGCGTAGGACGCAGCGAGGTCTTCTCCACTTGCAAAAGGTTATGTATTAAAAATACAGAAATACAATGCGACAAAATATCCGTGATCGTTTGGCTTAGAGAGGCCAAAACACGGGGTCAAAGCAGCGCAGCACAGCCGCAGCTGCAACGCGAAAGCCTCGGCAGCAGGAGAGGCTGGAACTTGGGTAACACCTCCGCTGCTGCATTGGGCAGATATATGGCCTGCACACTAAGTATATGTTTCGCCATAGAGAACCCAGGAGGCCGCCCGTTGCAGCATGCAGCTCTCTTGGAGCTCTCAGCGTGTTTATATGTCTGCGTTAGGAGCGCACGCTCACTGCCGTCTGCTCCTGTGGTGCTGGGGGGCCCCCCCGCAGGGTCACCGCAGCTAGGGGTGCGGGCTGCTGCAGAGGGCCCCCAAAGTACAGAAGCAGTGATAACACCTTCCTCAACAAGTGCATGCAAAAGGAACTGCACCTCGCAGTCATCTAGCAGACACAGCATCCCCTGCAGCTGCTGCGCCGTGCTGCCGGGCCTCTGCGTCAGCAGCATCCACAGCCGCAGACACAGCAGCTGCACGAGTGACCCGTGCAGCCGCCCATCCAGGCGCACCCATGCACAAGCTGGCAGCCACTCCTTCGCCAGTCTCATCGGCCTCAACGAGCTCCTGGGGGCCGCAGCTGCCTGGATGTGCGGGGCCCTCTCCTCCCCCTGGGCCCCTGGGGCCCCCTGGGCCCCTGGGGCCCCCTGGGCCCCTGGGGCCCCCAAGGAAGAGGCTAGGCCTGAGGGGTATTCCTCCCAAGTCAACAGAGCACTGAAAAAGGAGCAGACGGCCTCCGCCTGCGCTTCGCATGCACTTGTCTCCTCCTCTGAACTTTGTGCAGCAGACGGCGCGGTCATCGTGGGGCTTGAAACGCATGCAGCCCCATTTGCTCGAGCAGACGCACCAACCACAGCCACCTGCATCTCCCCTTCCAGCAGATCCCCCCTCTGCTGTTGCTGCTGCTGCTGCTGCTGCTGTTGCTGCTGCTGCTGCTGGTGACCGCGAACCGCTGCAGGGCCCCACGCAGCCCAGACGGCTCGCGGCACCATTGCTGGGCGTTGGTGTTTCTGCTGCATGTGTTTGCCTTCGCTTGCGGGTTCTCCTTCTCTTTTCCTTCTCTCTCCTGCTGTGCCTGCTGCAGCATCTGCTGCAGCTGCTGCAGTTGCTGCAGCTGCTGCAGTTGCTGCAGCTGCTGCATCTGTGCGTGTACGTCTGTGTTCTACAGGCAGGGGTGTTGAGGGGCAGCTGTGTGAGGTCCAGCGCGCAGCGACTGGGTCGCGGAGGACCTGCTGCTGCTTGAGGCAGAAGCGGGGGGCAGCCTCTGCAGCAGCAACAAGTCTCCAGCTGTCTCCTGCGGGGACAGCCACCGCCAGCCGCAGCGAGCACAGCAGCGCAACACACACCAGAAACAGCTGGCTGCTGCATGCAGCCACCCAACAGTCTACACAGCAGCTCCCCAGGTCCTCTCCCGCCGTCATAGGCGTACCCATAGGGGCCCCCCTCAGCTCTGCCTCGAGCTCAGGAGACAGCCCCGGGGCCCCCCGCCTGCCCCCTAGCGCCATCTTGCATGCAGCAAGCCGGAAAGAGAGACAGGCAGCAGCACGCAGGTCGCCCCCCGAGGTGTCTCCGCTGCTCCTGTCTCCAAGCCCCACAGGGGTACACCTTCTCTGCGTTTCGTGTCCTTCTGCTGCGGGTGTCAGTGCTGCTGCTGCTGGCTCTGCTGCTGCTGCTGCTGCTGCTGCTGTTGTCTCCGTCTCTCCTGCGAGGTCCAACAGCAACGCAGGCACCGAGACACCCTCCGCCTTCGCCTTCAGCAGCCGACTCAACAGCCAAGCGGGACACAGCGCGAGGGCGGTGCAGACAGAACAGTCTCCACCCTCAGGCCCTGCTGCAGCTGCTGCAGCAGCGTTCCCTTCAGCAGCAGCAGCAGCAGCAGCAGCAGCGGCAGCGGGGGGACTGGACGCGAGCTCTTGCTGCGTCACCTCCTCCAGTCGCCGGGCGGCCTCAGGCTGCGGCGGCGTCGGCAGCAGCGGGAGGACCGCCTGCTGCTGAACAGTAAGAGCAGCACGCGCTGTTTGCTGCAGAGCCTGAAGCAGAGGCAGAGGTAGCTGGCTGCTGCTGCTGCTGCTGCTGTTGCTGCTGCTGTTGTTCCTATTGCTGCTGCTGCAGTGCCCTGCAGCAGCAGAAATATCTAGAGAAGCATGGGCCCCGCCTTGTATATGCTGCGTGAGGATGTACAGGGGCCCCTCTCCTTGGGGCCCCTCTTGGGGCCCCTGGCCGAGGGGCCTGCATGCGAGTGTGGGGTTGGGGGGTACGGGTGAGCAGAGCGGAGCGGCCTCAGACAAGGCCAGTGAGTGTGTAGGGTATGTATAGCTGCTGCTGCTGCTGCTGCTGCTGCTGCTGCTGCAGTCTGCTGCTGCTGTGTTGGGTTCGTGGGTGCAGAGACAGCCGGGGGGCCCGAAGGCCTCCACTGCCCGCGCCGCGAGCCGCCAGTTGTGGCGGTGGTCGTCGGCGTATGTGGGGAGAGACAGGGGAAAGCCGCTGGGTAGCCCGGGTGTGCAGCAGCAGCGCGTGTTGTCTCCTTTTGTCTTGCACTCTGTCTCCTCCTCTTCTCCTTCTTCTTCTCTCTCTGTCTCTGTTTCTGTCTCCGTCTGTCTCTGTCTCTGTCTCTGTCTCTCCACGCGGAAAGATGTTGCTGCGCTCGCGCTGCGGTCGCTCAGCACCGAAGGCAGCAGCGACGGGTCGAAGGCGTCCAGCTCCCCCGCAGCCCCGAAGAGGCCATCGGCGAGGTGGCTGGCGGGGGGTACCACCACCTCCTCTGTCTTTGCTGCTGCTGCTGCTGCTGCTGCTGCTGCAGCAGCAGCAGCAGCTGCTGCTGCTGCTGCTGCTGCGCTGCTGCTGTCGTCTCCTGTAGGGGCAGGCAAAGCTGCTGCAGCACCGGCAGGTGCGCGGGCCCCTGGCTCGGA
>NW_024015227.1:0-6334 GCF_000499745.2 Eimeria mitis | reverse complement strand
CTTCATTTCTTACAAAGAGTCTATCAGCGTCTTCGTGAGCCTCTTCCAGTTGTTCATACATTTCTCCTCTCTCTCCGCAGGCCTCATCTGGTGAGAGGCGCGTTGACACCGAGGCGTCGTCGGGGCCCCCTCCCTTGGGGGCCCCCCCGTCAGATGCACAGGTATCGCCGCTGCTGCTGCCCCTGCAATCCTCTGCTGCGGCGCCGGGTCCCTCCGCAGCAGAAGCACCTGGCGGCAGGGCCTCAAGGGGTACTGCTGATGCCGCGGAGGACCCGTGGGGGGCCCCCTGCACGGGGTTGTGCAACGATATCCTGCGCGACGAGCTCCTGGGGGTATCCTTGCGGCTTCGGAGGGCCCCTCTTGCCTTATAAAGATGCCAGCAGCCAAAGAGCAGCAGCGCAGCAGCAGAAACGATCCTCACGAGTCCTCCCCCCTGCAGCAGGGCCTTCATAGGTGCGGGTATAAAGGGGACAGAAGCAGCGTGCTGCAGGCAGTATCCTGCAGCAGCAGAAGCAGCTGATGCTATAAATAAAGCAGCGCATGTAGCCCCAAACACCAACAGCCTGTTGTAGCGAAGAGCCAACAACGCCGCCAGGAAGAANAAGCAGCGCATGTAGCCCCAAACACCAACAGCCTGTTGTAGCGAAGAGCCAACAACGCCGCCAGGAAGAAAGTTCGATCCCCCAACTCTGTAGCAGCAACTAAAGAAGCGCTCGAAAAAACGGAATGAATAAACTGCCAAAAACCACTCTCCTCTCGCTGCTCCTGCTGCGGTTGCTGCTGCTGCTGCTGCTGTTGCTTCTGCTGCTGTTGCTTCTGCTGCTGCTGCTCCGTCGGAGATAGGGGCGAAGCTCCCACTCCCGCGTGCTGCCCCTCACCAGACGACTGACGGGGCACCCGGCGGGCCTTGGCGGTGCGGGGGCCCTGGGAGCCTCGAGGGTGTTTTGTTGCCGCAGCCTCTGCAGCATCTCCTGCATCTGCTGCTTTGTGTCTTTCTTCTGTATGTTCTACTGGGGCCCCCCACCCGAAGAGCCGCTGCAGCAGAAACGGAGGCAGTTCAGATTCTGGGGGGGGCTGGGAGGCATCGTGGAGAGCCTGCAGCTTTCTGGGGTTTATGCTAGGCGCATGCGGCACATCCGTGTACACCGCACAGCCCAGGAGGGCCCCCATGGGCCCCCTACAGAGAGGAGATGCAGCGCCCAGACTCCGCAGCAGCCAGGCCCCCCCCGTCAGCATTACAGCTGAAGACGGCACAGAGTCGCAGCTGTGAAAGTATTCGGGGGCAACATGAATATGTGCAGACACACGCGTGGGGGCCCCCAGGGGGCCCCCTTCCCATAAGGAGAGATATACCAGTGACAACAGAGGCAGCTGCAGCACCAGCTGCAGCAAACGAGACCCCTGCGGCGGAGAAAACCGCCGGGAGCAGCCAACACTCATCGTTGTTGTTGGTGCAGGTACTGCTCTTGTTGCGGCCCCTTCTCCAGCTGTTCTCCGTGTGGAGTCCTTCGGACTTTGATGAAGCGACTCTTGCAGCTGCTCCCCCTATTGCTGCTGCTGTTGCTGTTGCTGCTGCTGTTGCTGCTGCTGGTGCTGCTGCTGGTGCTGCTGTTGTTGTTGCTGTTGTTATTGCTGCTGTTGCCACCTCTGTTGCCGCTGCTGCTTTATGTGTGTGCACCACAGAGGGTCAACATGGGGAGTTTGAGTGTATTTCCCTTAGAAACACTCCGAACAGTAACATAACAAACCGTATACCCTCGGCAGTAGCTTCACGTAGACGGANTCCCTTAGAAACACTCCGAACAGTAACATAACAAACCGTATACCCTCGGCAGTAGCTTCACGTAGACGGAAAAGGAGGGGGGGCCCCACGGGCCTCCCTCTCCAGGGACCGGCGGTTCGTTTGGGGCTGGCAGTAGGCCGGTAGCAGCTCGAAGCTTCTGCTCTAAGACGAAGTTGCAGTAGAAATAAATGCTAAATAAATCAATTAAACTGCCGAACTGTAGATGGGTGAAGGTGGCGGCTGTGCACCGCCGAGCTGCACGCGCAACCGCTGAGGGGCCCCCCAGCACCCCGGAGGGGCCAGGGGCGCTCTACAGCCTTCAGAGCCTTGAGAAGGACAGACAGAAAGGCTACCCTCTCCAACAGCAATCTTCAGCGCATGCAGGTCTGCTGCTGTCACAGCATCTGCAGCAGGTGCGGCGGCAGCAGTGCAAACCCAACGAAGTACCAGCAAGCACACCCTGGGGAGCAGCAGGAAAACGAGCAGCAGCAGGAGCTGCAGCACGAACTGCAGCAAGNCAGCAAGCACACCCTGGGGAGCAGCAGGAAAACGAGCAGCAGCAGGAGCTGCAGCACGAACTGCAGCAAGCGCAGCAGCAGCGGAAGCAAGGGCAGCGACAGCAGCGTTTCGGGAGCCTTGTTAAATACGATGTGGGGGGCCTTCTTCCTCTCGCAGGTTTTGCGTGGCGTGACGTACAGACAGAGAATTCCCTACGGAGTTAAACAGGTCAGTGTTTGAGGGGTGCTGGAGCTGTGCATTGCTTCCTGGGTGATGGGGTGTAGGCCTGTGATGCGGTGATACCTTGAGAGGGCCCTTAGGACCCCGAGCTCTGTGCGGATAGCGTCACTGGGGGCCCATGCCAGCTTGAATACTCGGGCTGTGGTGGCATGCAGGCCCCCATGAATTCTGCGGCGACGTGTTTAGGGTTTGGGGTTTAGGGGTTGGGGCGTTGCATATTTTGTTGTGTGTTTCTGTGCTCAGACGGAAGCGTACAAAAAGGCCAAAAGACAAGCGCGAGCGGCAGCGCGAAATGCGCGAAAGATGAAGGTAAAGCGAGGGTCTAAAGTTTAGGCTTTAGGGCTTGGGGCTTAGGGTTTAGGTTTTAGAGTTTTGCACAAGTTAAGAGGGTTCGTGATAGAGGGTTTGAGGATTAGTATTNTTAGGGTTTAGGTTTTAGAGTTTTGCACAAGTTAAGAGGGTTCGTGATAGAGGGTTTGAGGATTAGTATTCCGGTTGGGAAGTTTGGTTGCTCGGTTTAGGGTTTAGGGTTTAGGGTTTAGGGTTGGGCTGATGGTTTGCATTTTCGTCGTTTCTGAGAAATTCCTCAATGGGTTAATTCTAGGGTCTGTTCACTATATGCTTTTCATAAGGATGTTGGAGAATTTAGGGTTTATGGTTTGCAGGTCCGCAGGGATGTTGGAGGGTTTAGGGTTTAGAGTTTAGGGTTTAGGGTTTGTGTACTGTGTTGTTGTTGCTTAGGAGTCGAAGGGCGTGTTGATGGAGGGCCGCAAGTGCCTGATGATGTCACTGCAGCAGAACACCGGAATCTCGTGGTTCCGTTCTGTTCAGGTCCTGAAGCATTTAGAGCTGCACGCGCGTGCAAATCCCCCTCTTACAAGCAAGCTCAGAGAGCAGATTACTAATGCCGTTGAGGTTGTCAAGCAAGGGCGCTAAACAAACCCTAAACCCTATCCTGCGCGAGGATTCAGGGTGTAGGGTAGAGGGTTTATTCTTCAGGATACAGTAATCAGGAAGACCCACGCACGCGCGGATCCACCCTGGCTAGCTTAGAGGTTCCTTGCACCTAAGGATTTTCCTGCTTCCTAAACCCTGCACCGATATTGCTAAGCCCGAAACCCTAATCCCTAAACCATATCTATCTCATATCCTGGGTCAAGACTAACGGCGTTCGTTCTCTACATTATCCCAAGAAGAACTCCATCTTCAGGCGCAGCAGTAACTGCAGCACAATGCAGTTCACTCTCGAAGAAGAAATAGCATTGCCTGCAGCCTGTGATCTTGCCTCCCCAGCAAACTCCCATACCTCCCCTATTAGGAAAACTAATAAATAATATTAATAATAATAATAATCCATCCCTTGCCTTTCCTGCTGCTTGTAGCAAGAGGAAAGACAGGATACTGCAGACAGTGCAGAGGCAGCGGAAAGCCGCCGTTTGCCTTGCTTATTTGGACTCTCTTGTTATTTATATTTTCATTTGACTCAAGTTTATTTATATTACCTCAAATGTTTTGTACTACATCAATTCATTTGGCTCTATATGCAGATGCTAACGCCGGTGCCGCTTGCAGGTTTAATAAAACACAGTACATAAAGGGACCTAGTGATATTCGCATTGGTTCTAATGCATCTTTCATGAGGCGGTGCAGCAGGAAAATGTCTCAACACCCAACGTGGAAACTTACTTTTACGAGCTCCAAGCCTGTAAAGGTATGTCTATACCAGTGTTGGCGCCCGCTTGCATCTGTAGGGGAACTTAACAGGAAGTGACCTCCAAAGATATGGGAATGACTCTTGCTCGTGAAGACCCATTCATGAGGCACTGCAGGGAGTGAAACTCTCAGCTCCGAACTTTGCGACGCATGCTAATCCGCTCCGAAGCTGTCAGCGTATGCCTATGCAAGCATTGGAGGCAATTCAAAACCTATAGAGCGCAGCACGAAACGCCTCCCAAGGATAGGCGCATGGCTGCTGAATCCCATTTCGGTCTTGGAGAAGTATGTTTATCAGCTGCATACCTGTAAACGCATGTCTATGGGAACGGAACCCGTATCACCAGCTTGGTATGCTATATTGTGGAGCAATTTACATGCCACGCTCATTTCGCATCTCGTCGTCATGCTGAGCCTGAGTGGCTAGGCCTTTTCGCATCTCCTAGTGCACCCACAAAAAATATTATCGGCTGCTGTTCACCTGGGTCTGGGTTGAGCCCCAGATGTCGCTAGCAGCCAGAACGAAGACGGTTCCCTTCCAAGTGTCAGTGAAAGCATGCAATGCAAGCATGCGCGCATTCCATGGATGCAGTACCTTGTATACTTTCAACTGTGTTTTTCATGCAGGATTTTCTACCATACGCCCTTGACAACGTTAAACTGCTGCACGTTTGTTTCCTTTCGAAACTGGCAGCTAATAACGGCTGCTGGCGCACGGTTATGGCGTCTCCATATCCATTTGTAGAACAACTGCAGCAGCTCATTCAAAAGCCATTGTATGCATACGCTCACGCCTTGGCTGCCGCACCTCGGATTTGTTGTAGCGATGGTCGAGCCTGGCAGTAGACAGTTGACCGTTGCAGCTTCGGAAACAGTATTATTCGTTGTGATTAACTCACCATGAAACTGCGCTGCGAACCGTAGCGTGTTTGTTTTTCCGAAGCTGCTACTGTCAACTGTCTACTGCCAGCCTCGACCGTCGCTACAACAAATCCGAGGTGCTGCAGCCAAGGCTTTCGAGTACCTTCGTCCGGTTCCCGCATAATTCAGAAGAATACAGCTTCGTTAGTATGCTGTGTGGGAGTTGTGGGTGGGGTTGTTTGACCAAGTGGGTTTCGCTGGTGATTCGTTCCTGTAATGCAACATTACAGATGCATTTCAAAGAGGTTTCAAATTTCGCGGCTTTGGGACGTGGAAGGCAAGCACAAGGCGTGTGTAAAATTGTTCTGAAGAGGCACGAAATGCGAGAAGAAGAGATATGCGGCTGTTTTTGCCAGAGGAGCATGCGAGCATGCGAAGTGGAGCGCTCGAATACTCGGGCACTTCGGTTTTGCTAGGGTTGTCATGTTGTCGTCCCTGGGCGATGGGTGTGAGGGGTCAACCTTGTGAGCGGCGCTCTTCACGAAGGCAGTGGTGAGCAGCGTTTGCTGCTGATAGTTGATGTAAAGCGTGTTGGTTGGGTTGGACGGGCGTCTGAATAAATGGGCGCTGCGTTTGTTTTGTGGAAGGACAGGATCCCTTGTTGAACTGGATGCTTCACCTGTACGACAGAGAAGCTGGGTGTTTTCAAGGGCGTGATTGCGAGCAGATGATATGGGTCTTTGGGGAGTGTATGGATGGACAATGGCTCACGTTGTGAGCATATTGTCTACATATCCATTGTCTCCTGACGAAGCTCCTCTGCTATTTGAGGAGTTTGTGGTTGTTGTATTGGTGTGTTTTGCAGAGAGAATTGGGGATTGAGTTTAGTGCGTTGCAAGCGGCATACTACTTCCTTTGGAAGAGTGGCCGAATTGGGCGCTGGAAGGACACCGTTCGTAACCCAGGTCGAGAGCTTCTGTTGGATTTGTCGAAACCATGACGGCTTCGATTAACTGAAGCGTCGTGTGGATGGAAGCCAGCTGCTCATTTCGGCTTCTTGGGTATTTGAACGAGCGGTTTGTTTTGCTCTTGTGGCGGTGTGAGTGCTATGAGTAAGGTGTTGGCTGGTACAGGGATTTGTTGTTTATGCCTTCTGTTACGCTTTCGGCGTGCAGAGGTGAGCGATTAAATCGCTGTAAGCCAAACCGATATCGTGAATCATCCATCGGTATTGTAGTG
>NW_024015226.1:0-6343 GCF_000499745.2 Eimeria mitis | reverse complement strand
ATCGCCGCTGTCTTACGCTGCAACATCGTTGCCAAGACAGGGGCGGGGTCAGTGCAGCCCCGGGTGCCGTGGGACAGCAGCAGCAGCAGCAGCAGCAGCAGCAGCAGCAGCAGCGGCAGCAGCAAGGGCAGCCAGTTGCTTGTGAGTTTCTCTTGTCCTGTGCTTCGGTTCTATGGGTCTATGGATGCCGCCTCCTTTGCTGCAACGTCTCGCCTCTCTGCTGCTGCTGCTGCGCTGCTGGCCACCCCGCCGCTGCAGCTGCTGCCGCAGCTCTGTTCCTTCTCTGCGACGCCGGGTTTCTTTTCTCAGCAGCCGCATCCCCCCCATCAACAGCAGCAGCAGCAGCAGCAGCAGCAGAAGCTCGTGTATAATGAATTCCCCATGGCGCTGCTGCCTGATGCTGTCTTCTTAGACCCGTACACTGCAGTGGGCCGGTGGTCAGGCCACTGGAGTTGTTCGCTGGTGCAGCAGCAGCTGCCTTTTACTGCAGCAGCAGCTGCAGCAGGAGGCGCAGGAGCTGCAGCAGCAGCAGCAGCAACATCAGCTGCTGCTGCAGTTGCCCCTTGTAGAGAGCAGTCACAGTGCGTGGTGCTGGGGGCATTCGAAGCTCTACACCACATGCTTCTCGCTGCATGCAGCCCCAATTCTTCTTTGCTGCTGCAGAGATTAACAACAGAGCTGCTGCGGCTCTCGCTGCAGCAGCAGCAGCAACCAGGCAGCCTGCTGTCTCCCTCGGGGGGGGACGGGCTCCCAGGCCACCAGGGGGACCTCCTGGCCGCGCTGCAGCAGCAGCACTTCTTGTCTCTCTTGGCGTGCAGCGGCATCAGCAACGGCGACTGTATCCTCAGCGGCACCAGCGACAGCAGCAGCAGCAACAGCAGCAGCAGCAACAGCAGCAGCAGCAGCAGCAGCAGCGATGCGATAGAATGTGCTGCAACGTTTGCTCAGTCTGTCTTCGCTTTCGTTGACTCTCGCGTTAAGGTGGCAGCTGTCTCCGTCCTCACGCTGCTGTGTCTCTTGTGGAGACAGCAGCAGCAGCTGCTCGAGCAGCAGCAGCTGCAGCATCAGAAACAGCAGCAGCAGCAGCAGCTCTTTGCGCTGCCTCAAGCTGGCCGTTCCGCAGCTGCGCAGCAGGCGATGAGCCGGATACACCAATGGGGTGGCATCTGCAGCAGCAGCAGCAGGAGCAGCAGCAGCAGCAGCGCAGCCTTGTGTCTTGCTGCTGCCCTTGCATTTGAGTCCGATGATCTGCAGCTGCTGCTGCAGGACAAACAGAACCAACAGCAGCAGCAGGATGCGGGGAAAGCCAGCAGCAGCAGCAGCAACAGCAGCAGCAGACGATGGATTCGAAGGCTGTACACAGACAAGCTTGTGGGTCGGCTGCTGCGGCATCTGTATGCAAAGGAGCAGCAGCTGTTAGAGTACAGGCTGCTGCTGCTGCAGCTCATCCTGCTAGCTCTAGATAGCCAGCAGCAGCTGCTGCTGACGGGAGAGGACTCTGCCTTTGCTGCCACTGTGCAGTTCTCGCAGCAAGTGCTGCTCGATGTCCTGCAGCAGCAGCAGCAGCAACAACAGCAGCAGCAGCAGCAGCAGCAGACGGGTCTTGTGCTGGGCCAGGTGAAGCTCGTGCGGTTGGCGCTGCTGCTGCTGCAGCAGATAACCTGCGTGCACAGGCCACGGGCGGCGCTGCAGCAGCTGCGGCAGCAGAGCAGCAGTACGGGTCTAGAGGCGCTTCGCAGCAGCAGCAGCAGCAGCAGCAACAGCAGCAGTACAAGCGGCACAGCGGCAGCAAACGACGGAACTGCTGCAGCAACAGAGACTCCTCGAGGCCCTGGCGGGTGGAGCTTGCTGCTGCAGATGGCGCAGCTGCTGCTGCAGCAGTGGGAACGCATGTGTTGGGGTCGTGGTAGAGCTTGGCTTGCTGCTGCAGTTGAACAGCTGCGGTGCTGCTGCTCCGTGCAGCAGCAGCTGGCGAGGGGCCAGCAAGACGGCGGGCTGTGGCACCTGCAGCTCCTGCAGCAGCAGCAGCAGCAGCAGCAGCAGCAGCAGCAAGGCTCTTTGCAAGCAAAACGCATGCAACCACTGAATGCTGCTGTTGCGTGCAGCAGCAGGCTCTTGTCTGCTGCTGCAGCGGATCTTCCGTTGTATGCGCGCTGTGACGGCAGCAGCCCCAGCAGCAGCAGTTGCAGCACCCGCAGCAGCAGCAGCAGCAGCAGNGCAGCAGCAGCAGCAGCAGCAGTGCAGAAGAGCAGCAGCACGAAGACACTGATGATGAGGATGCTGCTGCTCAGCTGCTTGCTGCAGTTGAAATATGTGGGGCGCTGCAGTCCCTCTGCAGCATCGCCCGCTCGCAGCTGCGTTTCCTGCCTGCTGCTCTACGTGACAGCAAGGGCAGCAGCAGCAGCAGCAGCAAAGCTAGCAGCAGCAGCAGCAGCAGCAGCAGCTACTGCAACGATATCTCTGACTATGAAGCATTCTTTGATTGCCTGGAGTTTCTGTCTTCAAACCGCGAGCTGCTTGAGGCGCTTCTCCCGCTGCAGCAGCAGCAGGAGCAGCAGCAGCAGGAGGAGCAGCAGGAGCAAGAGCAGCAGCAGCAGCAGCAGCAAGAGCTTAACCCGGGTTTGGTTCCTCTACAGAGTGCAACAGAGTGCTGGAGCGGGCTGCTGCAGGCGGCACCTCAGGTGTATCGGGAGGTGCATGCATCAGAAGCATCAGTTGGTGCTGCAGCATGGGGGGTCGATGCATACGGCAGCAGCAGCAGCAACAGCAGCAGCAGCAGCAGCGAGCAGCAGCGGGGGCCTGAAGATGCTGGTGAGCTGCGCCTGCCGCAGGATGTAGAGAGAGCCAGCGTGTGCCTCGCCGGGAGGAGACAGTACGGCGTCTCCTTCGGCCTGCGGGGGAGACAGTTGCTGTTTCTGTCTCTTCACTGCAGCCTGCAGCAAGAGCGCCTGCTGCGTGCACGTCTAGGCCCAGCATCGCTGCTGCAGCAGCAGCAGCAGCAGCATCCTTTGCTGCAGCAGTCCGTCTGTACACCCTGGATGCTCTCGGGTGTAGCAGCAAGGGCCTCTGTGGGGCTGTCGCTAGCTGAGGCGCAGCAGCTGCTGCTGCAGAGCTACACGCAGCTCTTCCTTGCATGCAGAGACGCAGCAGTATACCCCCTGTACATCCCCCGACCCTGCAGCAGCAGCAGCAGCAACAGCAGCAGCAGCAGCAGCAGCAGCAGCAGGAGCGCTGGACCCCCAGATGCTTGCCCTGGTCCTGAGAGGCCACCGTTCTCGTCTATGCTGCTGCCGCTGCTGTCGCTGCTTGCTGCAGTACCCCGATACAGACAGGATCTGCTGCAGCGGCGGGGCTTCTTTGAGGCTGCTGCATGCGCTGCGCAGCAGCTGCTGTGTGCCAGCTGGTGTACAGATATATGTGCGAGCAAGCAGCTGCCCCCTTCTCCAGGCAGCAGCAGCAGCAGCAGCAGCAACAGCAACAGCAGCAGCAGCAACACAGCAGCAACAACAGCACAGCAGCAGCAGAAAGCTCACGTAGCACTTGAGCTGCTCCTCGGACCCGGAGGCGTCACCTGTCTGCCTCACACCGTGCAGCCCACGCTGCTGCAGCCGCTGCAGCAGCAAAACCCAGCAGCAGCAGCAGCAGCAGCAGCAGCAGAGTTGCTGCAGCAGCCAGTCGCCGACGGTGTGCTGTCTGTCCCAAGCAGGGATGTGCTGCGGTGGCTCAGCTTGTGCAGCAGCCCTGCCGGCAACCAGCAGCAGCAGCAGCAACAACAAAAACAGCAGCAGCAACAGGAGCAGCAGCAGCAGCAGCAGCAGCAAGCAGACAGCTTGTTGTGTGCAGCCCTTAACGGCGCACTGGCAGTAACAGCCATAGTGCATGAGGCGCTGCTGACTGGGGAGACGCAGCAGCAGCAACAGCAGCAGCAGCAGCAGCAGTACTTGTTGCTGCAGCTGGGGCGAGACCTAGGGAATATGCACCCGCAGGAGCTGCTGCGTCTGGCTGCTGCTGCTTCTGACTTTTTTGCTGTAGCTTCTGGCGTGTGGGCGCACTTAGCACTGCAGCAGCAGCAGCAGCAGCAGCAGCAGCAGCAGCATTCGCTGCTGCAAGAAGGGTGCAGGAAGAAGCAGCAGCGACAAGAGGGAGACATGCTGCTGTGGCAGCGGTGGCGCAGCAGCCTAGCTGAGCTTCTTTCCAATCTGCTGCTGTGCGTGCGGCGCAGCAGGATGCTGACGCTGCGTGCTGCAGCAGCAGCAGCAGCAGCAGNGCAGCAGCAGCAGCAGCAGCAGGCACTGCAGCAGACGGAGCAGCAGCAGAGGGGGGGGCACTCCTCAGCCACCAACAAAACATATTTGTGGTAGAACAACGCCTCAGTCCCGCGCTGCTGTCTGCTGCTAGTGCTTTGCTGCTGCATGCAAAAGCAGCAGCGCTGCTGCAGCACCGCCAGATGTCACTTGCTGCCGATGGAACGCAGCAGCAGCAGCAGCAGCAGCAGCAGCAGCAGAGTGCATCCATACAGCAGAAACCAGCGAGCCTCGTACCCCCATCTCCTCTGGCTGCATCAGGAGCAGCAACCCCAACAGCAGCAGCAGCAGCAGCAGCAGCAGCAGCAGAAGCAGCACGCCCCGAAGCACTTGTTGCTGCTTGGGAAGCAGCGCACGAGCAAGTTGCTGCTGCACTCAACGCAGCTTTAGTAGCTTTGCTGCAGCGGTGTGCTGCTGAGGCTTCTGCCCTGTATACCTACGGCTCCCCCTATAGCAGCAGCAGCNAGCAGCAGCAGCGGAGGCCGGAACGCCGCTGTCTTTCTTGCTGCACTTGGGTCGAGACACAGCAGCAGCACCAGCAGCAGCAGCAGCAGCAGCAGCAGCAAAGGGAAGCCGCGAGGAGTATGAGCGCTGCAGGGCCATTGGGGTGCAGTGCCTCTTCTTATCTCATCTGCTGACTAGCGGTTGCTGTCTCCCCCGGAGCGGCGTAGAATACAGCAGCAATGGAGCAGCAGCAACAGCAGCAGCAGCAGCAGCAGAAGCAGCAGCAGCAGCAGCTCAAGGTAGGGTTGTTCCCGTTGCTGAGCTGCTGCTGCTAGAAGGGTTTTTCCATCGTTTGCTGCTGCAGCAGCCGCTGCTGTCTCTTGTCTCTGTCTCCAGCTGCTCTGACAGAGACGCAGCAGCAAGGCCCCTGCGGTCTCCATATGACATAGTATGTGCAGCAGCAGCAGCAGCAGCAGCAGCAGCAGCAGAAGGGACAACAGCAGCAACTCTTATGCGGCGTTCCCCTGCGCACCTCGCGTATTGCCAGGTGCTGCAGCTGCTGCAGCAGGTCCTTGAGTGTCTGCAGCAGCAGCAAAGAGCTTCGGAGGAGACAGTGCGAGCTGCCTTTGGGGTGCTGCGGCTGCTGCTGCCCCGTCTCCGTTTTGTCTCCGGGGTCCTGCTGCAGGGGACCCCCCTCGCGCATGCAGAAGAGGCCCTCCTCTATGTGGGCCTCATGCGGCATCTCCCCTCGTGGGAGCGCACGCCCACAGACTTGCGAGTACGGCTGCTGCTGCTGCTGTTGCTGCTGCTGCTGTTGCTACTGCAGTTGCTGCTTGCTGCTGCTGCTGCTGCTGTTGCTGTTGCTGCTGCAGTTGCTGCTTGCTGCTGTTGCTGCTGTTGTTGCTGCTGTTGCTGCTGCTGTTGCTAGTGGTAGTAGTAGTTTATCGGGGGGCAACGTTTGTGTATGGGGGGCTGGTGAGTCTGCACAGCTGCGTGGGGTGTATGTGTGTCTCCTTTCTCTGTGTGTCTCCTTTCTGCAGCACGTTGTGGGGGCCTGGCTAACAGCAGGGCGGCTGCTGCTGCAGCAGAGCACGAGGGCCCTGGAGGGGGCGCTGCTGGCGGGGATGCAGCCGCTGACGGCTTCGAGTCTGTTGGAGTGCTGCAGCGCGCAGCAGCAGCAGGGGGCGCTGGAGCGGCTGCTGCAGCAGCAAAAACAAAACTGCTGCTGCGCAGCAAACCCAGCAATCGATAACTATCAATCCAAGGCCTGCTGCAGCTGCTGCAGCAGAGTCAGCGGTGCTGCTGCTGCCAGCTGCCGCTCGGGCTTGCCCTCAGTCCTGCAGCAGGTAAGACCACCTGCAGCAGCAACTCCCTCCTACAGTGCCGCTGCAGCAGCAACGACAGTAACAGCAGCAGCAGCAGCACCATCATGCAGCCTTCGTATGCTTTTTTGTTTATGTTCTGCGCCGCAGCGGGGGTTGGCTCTGCTGCTGCAGATTGTTAGTGGCGTTGTCTCAGCTGTACAGACACTGCAGCTGGTGCTGCCTGTGTCGCACCAGCTGCCCCCTCCCCCAGCGTTGCGGTTGCTGCTGCAG
>NW_024015225.1:0-6346 GCF_000499745.2 Eimeria mitis | reverse complement strand
CCGTGCACTACTACAGATAGTGCGTAGAGGGGTTGAAGGGGCGAAACGGAAACAAAGACTGGTTCTGCTCTTTTGTGTCTGCACCTGTCTCGGCTTGGCATCTGAGCAGATACGTAGGTTGGTGTTTGCTCTAATGCCGCAGTAGGCTTTGTAGCGCGGGAGGAGCAATTTATGATTTATCTGCTAGTGGGCATTCCCCCTTAGATATGACGCCTATTGAAAAAGTTGGCTTCAAGCTGCGCCGTCCAATTATCATGCGTCCGTAAGCCAGGAACGTTGGCCACTAGCTCCAATCACAGACGAAACGTTCGGTGGAGAAGAGCGTTGCTGCGCATGCCCTCCTTTGTAAACAATAAGCTGCTTCTGTGTAATTGACACTGTATTTTGCATCAATACTTTTTAGCTCACTGGCGGCATAGAATTTGCAGTAGAAACGCTTTCCGCGGCTTTTGTGTTTAGGAGTGTCCCCAGCATGCCGAGAGGGAGCTGCTTAGCATTTCAGTTTATTGCAGATGCCCGCCTTTTTGATGCCCTGACTCAAGTAAAATAGCCAGGAAACATAGTTGTCCTGGCCAGTAGAAAGCAACGTGCGCCCCGACTGCTTGTTCATCTGTTCCGGCAGCAAGCGCCTCACAGTATATAAAGGTTTTGTGCAGCGTAATCGCCGGTCGCTGGGGAATAGTTCGAGTGGTGCAGTTTGTTTCTAGCATTTGAAAAGGAGTGAAACGACATCGCTTCTTTCCCTCTGGAATTGTAATGATTCTACTTTAACGTGGCACCTATGAAAATCTTTTTTGCTTCCGGTTCGCGAGCCTGGCGCGGCCGTCCCTTCGAAGGCTCACGCAAACCAGTTGTGCGCAATGCTTTGGCGTCATCTAAGACACTTGGAGATATACGCGCGCGGACAATTTTGGTTCGTGCGTGCAGTCAGTCTTTGCTGAAGAACTGGGTACGATGCTGTCCTTGGCGCAGCAGGAAGCCCTACTGAAAGCAGCCAGAATGTATTCTGTAGTAGCTTTGTGTTCAGATTGCATGCAGGTGGTTTCTCAGCGTAGCGACTGCTGTCAGGCCTGTACGATGAAATCGTTGCGGAAGCTGCCATGGCGCTTCTGCTTGTATGTTGCACAGAACTGTTTTTTGTGGGATGCATTTGATAGCATTCAGCACGCCCGCTTATTCGTAAATTGATCACTAGCAGTAGTCGGTCGTGCGCAGCGTTTAGTCGCTGATAATCCAGAGAGTACGTTGGGTGAAGCATGCAAGGACAGAGGTCGTCTCTTGAGATGCCGGTGGGCCATCTCGTGGTTTACATAGAGAGAACTTTGTTGACTGCTTTTTTCGGATCACGCATCTATAAACTTCCCGTCTTTCCTAGTGGGATGGCCAATCAGTGTGCGCAAGGAGTGTATGTTGTGGTGTTGTTGGTAGACCTTGTTGTTTGCGCATACCTTCCGAAGAAGACCTCCACGCAGACAGGTACGATGTATATCTGCGGCAATGGCACCTCCAAGCCGGCTTTGACGCATAGGAGGCATTATATCTACAATTTCAAGGCAAAGCGCGTGACGGAGCATCATCGAAAAGACACATTCTTGCACAAAAGACTCGGATTTCATGACCGTTCAGCCTGGTGCATAATGCCAGTGGCTAGATCTCGTTTGGGTGCGGCAGGGGCTGGCTCTCCTGTGATGTAAAAGCTCGCAAAAGGAGAATAAAGGTGTTTAACTATTCGTCCAGGCACTTTTTGGCATGGCAAACGAGCTGTGATGATTGGAAGTTAGAAAAGCTGACCGCCCCTGCGTTGTACAAGGTTTGGGACTGGCATAAGTAGTAGGGCCACCTAAAAAGACGCGGTTGTCAGTTGCCCGCCGAGCTTTGTTCTTTGGGCTGACCGAGAGAAGTTGTGCATGATGGCAAACATGGTACCGCCGTCTGACTACATACGGTGTAAGTTTTTCCTATCAAACCATAGCTTGAACGTTTGAGGCGGCAACTTTCCCGGGAGCCTTTCCTCCCTCCATATATCACGCTGGTTTTCGTGCACGATTCCTTCGTGCAGCAAAGGTGGACTTCCGTTTGCGGTTTTTTTCAGCAATTTTTGAGCACTGGGGAGGGCATGTAGCCATAAGGTTCCTATGACGAGAGTCATTACCAAAGTAAAGCATCTTCAGCGATTGCCTGGCTCGACGTGGCACTAGATGCCTTGGATCACCTGCGCATCTTCACACACTGATGTTCCTGTTCGCGTATGTTTATTGCGTACTCCAGGTTGTGCGGCATTGGTAGGGCTGAGTATGGCCGTTTCTATGCGCAAAGTGCATGTAGTGCAGGCTGAATAGGCAGGGGGCAATGTCGTTAGAATGCAGTCGAGGTAACAGTTGCGTGAGAGCGGCAGCTTGTACTTCTGAGCTGCACCAAATTCTGCGTCACTTGGCAGGCTGCAAAGCATATATGCAACAAACAGCATTGTATATTTTTTTTTTGGATCTGACAGTAAAATGTGAACTGTGTGTTGCATACACTTCTGTTTGCTTGTCAACTTGTCAACTTCAAGTTCTGACTCACTCGAGCGTCTTATCAACTTAGGAAGTGCGCAGCCTTCTGACGTCTGGCGGTATTTTGCATGAGACAGACGACGACTGTCAAAGAGTTGTGTTTTGGTTGCATAGTTACTCTCAAGCGGAGGCGAGGAGAAGCTTGACACCTTGAGATCATGGCGCATTTTAGGCCGCCCGATTCGTCTGACAAGAACGAATCGGGCGGCCGAAAATGCGCAAGATAAAATGAAATTCCCTTGCGTGCACCAGCTTCTGTTTCTTGTGCAGGGCCTAGTAGTGTTCCGTGTAGCTGCTGAGTGTAGGGTTGCTTCGCTCGCATTCAACAGAGTGATGGTAAAGTACTTGCCTGCGCGCCTGCTTTTAGGACTGTCTCTCTGCATGGTCGGTGTGTCATGTTCTCTTTCCATGGGTGCAAGAGCCTAACGAGTTTTGCGTCGATCTTGCGCGTGCAGTGCTTTGTACTGACGGTTTGGAGGCCGTCGCACTAAACAGTTTCGTTTGTAGGCTAAGGGGATATGCTGGCCGTGTGCCAGCTTTAGCACGCTACAAATGCCATGCAGGTCCTCAGCAAACCTCCAGTTTCTGTAGATTACGGCAGGGTGGTGCTCTGTGGCGGGAAAGCAACGAATAGAGATGACATACACGAGCCAAGGTAGCGTGGCATTCGGACATTTAGGGGTAAGCCAGTTTTGTTCGATGCCAAACATAAAACGGCAACTCATGCTCAAGCCTTGCAAATGTTGAGTTGCCATACCAGGCATTCCATGCTCGTCTGAGTAGCTCATGGCGCCGAGATTGCTTCAGGAGGTGGGCTACGACTTCACTTGCGGCAGATGCGTGCGCATCAAGCTAAGCTTCATGGCATCGCATGTCGCAAAAGTGTAAATGCTCTAATTGAGGCAAATTTTGTATCCGGCACCGGTAATGATGCATTCTTTTTCTAGCGGAACTTCCGTTATTTCTGTTCGATTAGCACCATCAAACTGCCGACAACGCCTCACTCGCGAGGCTGAAGGTTGACGAGTGACTAACTCCGCCAAGGTCCTGCATGTGGACTAGACATTCAGATGCGCAGTATTTTCAATCCGGATTTAGAGAGTGCGTCCAAATATTTCTCAGGGTGATTGACTGGTGTAGAGAGCCACAGTGGAGCGTGGTCTCGAAAACATTTTGTCGTCAGCCCCGCTAGATCGTGATGTGTGGCGTTCGCCCGGTCCAATTTGCTGCCGTCAAAACGAAGGACAACAAATATTTCCTGGGAATCCCGGTGAACTCTATGTTGAAAGTACGCGCGCGAGTTAACGCTTATGGAGATGGGGGTTGCACGCTACAAGGCGCCTACATTAAAAAGTAACACCCTGTGCATTCTCAAAGGTAGTATCTCTGCCCGGCAGAAGCGGCGGGTGCAAAAGTTTTGAAGCAGGGTTTTTTCCTGCTAAACCTGACAGTCAAAATTGGAAAGGTGCAACCCAACATCTTCTGCGCGTCACATTTTACGTGAAGCCTTGTCTCAGGTTTTGCTACAAAATCACATCTTACTGTGGTGAAGCATCGTGCTTATACGCCAAGGCAATCCCTTCACCCATATCATCAAAGGAGCGTAGAGGCAGCTAGGAAGACAATGCAGTTATCGCTAATTGACTAAATTCGTCCAACTCATGCTGTTCGCGCTCGCAGCTCGTTTGGATGAAATGGACAAAGCATGACCACATACACTTCGCCTTGCCTTCAAAATTCGAAGCATGATTAGAGGCACCGAGAGTGTTGCAGAGGGTGTTTTGCACCTGCAGCTCTACCAGTGTGTAGAGTTACTATGGAGTAAAATTACTATCCTCCCAGTCATTGAAGACTATCAAGCTTTATCTTCTAACGGGTTTTTATGGAATCACTGGGCAGTTGCATTGAGCGTATTATGCGCAGAAAGTGCGTCGCGTTATCTTTGTGTTGTTTTGGAAACAGCAGTTTGCCAACGGCCAAGCTAGATGGTGGCCAAGTGTACGCTTTGCAGCATCTTGACGTCTCCGAACTACAAGCAAGCGCAAGCTTTAAATCGTCTTTTCTCGAGTTTGTGGAGTAGCCGATTGCAAAGCAGAAGTCAATGACGACGACTAGTGAGAGGGTCGTAGTGGTGGGTTACTGCTGGCATGGCATTTTTTGCACAAAGCTAGTAGTACAGGATTCAAACTTATTGCAAAGAAGAGGCAGCTCTGCTGGTTGCCTGTATGCGTGCAAATGCGGCTGCGGTGCAACAGCACTGCAGACAGTGGACGGTTCCGATGGCATTCAGTCCAGTAGAACGTTCTTACAAGTTGTCATTCACGGAACTCGCATTTCTTTGTTTTGACTGATATGAGAGGCAACATGAACTGGGGGTGCCTTTGATTACACAGATAGTTTCGCACTTGGATATACAGCTTTTCCTGTCTCTCTTCGAGCAAGACATACAATTGAGCGGCGCGTCCCCGCAGTTCATGAAACGCAGAAAGACGAACGTTTGGCGCTGGGGCAAATCATTCATGCTTGATCACTGCATTCAAATTAGCATGAGTCAACGGCACTCTAGTGGCATTAACAGAGTCGATAGTTGAAGTGCCATGCGCCACTCTACTGCCGACACAACCTGCTTGATTTTTGCTCCGCAGCGACAGCTCGAGCCTACACTAGCCGTCTTTCCAGATAGTGCGTCATACATGAAATTGGTACAAAGAGAAAACTGAAAAAGGACTTGGTGCCTGCAAACAGACTATGCAGCAGACGTGCTGCCGATTTAACGTGGACCACGGGCACAAGTCGAGTCAACATCGTCACCCCTGCTGTGTTGTTACTGCAAGGTCCACCAATAATCGGAGAAGCTATTCGCGCAGTGTCGTCTCCGGTAGAATAGTTTGTTTGTAGCTAGCTCGTTAGGGGGCGCCTCGCCAGCGCACTAAGTTTACTCGTCCTTTTGGTCCCTCCAGATGAGGACTAGCTTGACGGAGTGCCAGCCAAACGGTTTCCAGTGTTCTGCGCGTTTGCTTGTTGCGCAGTGTTGCGGCGCTTGCGCGATGTTGCGCAGGGTTATTTCGCCATGCTGCTGATCTCTCGACGCGCACCTGGTTCCCGAACAAGAGCTGTCTAGGTGGCGATGAGCCGATGTCACATCTCCTATTTTGCTGCAGCTGCTGGTGCAACGAATACATCACTATTTTCTGCTCGTATCCCCGCTCGCATTACAGGCACAAAACACTGCGAGTGTTTTTGATTGTGCGGTCTATGAGATTGCGCGATGTTTGTTTCCGCTGCATGCCCCTTTCTATAGCTTTAGGAATCCCAAGCATGCGAGATGTGCGTCGAAATCTGTTCCACGTTCCGCGTTGCTAAGATCGGGTGTTGCTCAGAGAGTGAGCTGCAGCTTGCAGGGCTACAAAGCAATATCGCTAGACCAAGGTAGACCCACAGCAGGTGGGCAACGACCAGACGGAACTTCCGTATACTGGGTAAACTGCTTGTTCTATCTTCAACATGACAAGTTTCGTGCATTCTTGTGTTCCGTCCTACAGATGCCGTATTGCTCTTTTTGTGCGGTGGCCTTCGTGCAGTAGCATTCCAGTCTCAGTTCCTCACTTTTGCGGTGCAAATGGTTTTGAGCAAAGATTTCCTCGGAACATATTTGCGTGTGTTGCGCGCATTCAACTCGATGGCGTATTTTAGGGTAGAGTTGCGCGTTGCGAAGGCGCGCTTGTACCCATACGCCTCTGACAAAGATCAGGTGCGACGGATGTGAACGCACCGTGAGTTGCTTGATCGTG
>NW_024015224.1:0-6358 GCF_000499745.2 Eimeria mitis | reverse complement strand
AGGAATCCCACCGGTGTGCCTTCCTGCTCTAGTACTGCGCCAATAGCGTAGCCTGAGGCATCTGAATAGAGGGTGTAGGGCTTGGTCGAATCAGGGACCTGCAAGGTTGTGAACTCAGCGAGGAGACGTTTCAGTTGGCGCACAGCGGCGGTGTGCTCCTTTCCGCAGACGAAGGGCGAGTTCTTGCGAGTTAACTCCACCAACGGGCGTGCGGTATCGGCATAGCTGGGTCCCATAAACATTCTACAGTAGCTGACGGTACCCAGAAACTGTCGAACATGTGTTTCGTTCATTAGAACATCAGTCCATAAAAGGATCGCTTCCACCTTGTCGGCTGCGGGCTTGATACCATCGGCTCCTATACTATATCCCAAGTAAGTAAGCTCCTGTTGTCCCAACTTGCATTTTGACAGCCGAGGGTAGAACTTGTGTTTTAGGAACATGCCGAGGACTTGCTGTAGGAGTAGGACGTGGGATTCCAAGGTCGAGCTGTATATAAATACATCGTCTAGATAAGCAATAACGCCATGACATAGTAACGGTTGAAGGTACGCGTTAATATTTGCCTGGAATGTGGCAGGTGCTCCATTGAGGCCGAAGGGCATTACCTTATATTCGAAGAGGCCTTGTACTGAGCGAAAGGCCGTTTTCCACCTATNGCCGAAGGGCATTACCTTATATTCGAAGAGGCCTTGTACTGAGCGAAAGGCCGTTTTCCACCTATCCTCCCGCGCCATGCGAATTTGATGAAATCCCGCTTCCAGGTCCAAAGTCGGGAAATATGCGGCGCCGCCGATCATCTCCAAAACAGTTTGCACAGTTGGAATCGGGAACTCAGGAGCTATCGTTAGCGCATTTAGCGCTTGGTAATTGACGACCATTCGCATCTTCCCTTCACCAGATCCATCGTCTCGTTTGTCGACCATTATCGTAGAAGCACGAATCGGTGAGTAAGTGGGCCCAATCCATCTCTTGGCACTTAAACGTGCTATCTCCTTAGAGTGATGTGCCAGCTGGTCAGGTGGCATATTGTATATCGGCGCGCGCGTCGGTAGTCTGCCGGGTAAAAGGAGAATTCGATGATCATAAGGTCTCTTGGGTGGCAATCCATCAGGCAGACTATCGGGAAACAGGAGTCGATGTTGTCGCAGAACGGTAAGAATCTGTCTAGGCAAACGAAGAGCCTCCGGACCATTAGACCACGCGTCAAATTCTGTATATTGCAGCTTAGCTGTAGGCCATGGGGAGTCGTCTATATCCGCAGATGGCGGTGGCGCCGTATCTACAGGCTTGGTCGGCGGAGCGCCTGGCTCAAAGCGTGTTACTTTCAGGTGTTCTACAATCGCGCACAGAAGATCACCCTGGCGCTCTACAGGAACGTGAACGGCACGATCAGTTTCTGCTGCTGGTAGAGCGACTACGCAGTGTAATCCCTCTATAGCCTGCTTTAAAGCTGCTGTGTCTTCCCGCGCCTCCCGTAGGATATCCTTTATTTTCACCCGACCACCAGCTCGATGCCTGGATTTATAACGTTTGGTGGGAGGACGAAGAAGAGCTGCAGCCTCTTCCGCTGACATTCTAGCAACTTGTTTAGCCAAATCGGCATAGGCGTGGTCCGCCGCCGTCTTGACTGGTTCCGTGTCAATCTGAGTACCCTGAATCGGCTCGCCCTCTCTACGCAAGACCGGCAGATCGCACAACCGCCCATTTACATAAGTCCTGAGCTTGTCCGACTGAAAATACCACGCCACCTTGTGGTTAACGAGCCAATCAATCCCGAGAATGACNTCCTGAGCTTGTCCGACTGAAAATACCACGCCACCTTGTGGTTAACGAGCCAATCAATCCCGAGAATGACAGCATACGGTATTGGCCCTACCAGGAAATCTCCTGTGAAGCACTCTTCTCCGCAGAGCATCGACAACCTTGGTACCTCCCTATCGATGAGTATGACTTCACCGTTGGCTACTGTGGAGGAGTGCGCCTCCTGCAGGAAGCGCACCTTCAAGCCCAGTCGTTCCACAATAGCCGGGCGGATAAAGCTCCTGGACGCTCCCGTATCCAATAGTCCTTCACACTTATGACCCACGATTTCGAGTTGCTATACCGCCGTCTTGCCCACACTACAAAGGGATCCATGGTATTCTGGCGAGTGTTCTGCAGCATCTCCTTGCCATCATAGCCATCCAGGTATCATCGTTCTCCCCTCGTCGCCATGGGTCGCTGGGTTCTCCTTCCTCTCGCCCTCTCCGTCGGCCGGTGCACTTCGTTCCTCTCGCCCTTGCTCTCTGACATCCTTCGACTCACCTCCATGGATCGATCCTCCGTCCATCGTATTCTCATGACCTCCCGTGCACTCGTTCACGCCATTCCCTGTCCCGCCGAAAGCCGTTCCTCCCCTTTCGTTCTCCTCTCCCCCGTTAACGCGTACCGCGCCACCACTTAGTAGCAGCACGCGCCTCTGTGAGAGCTCTCCTCCGTCCGTCTCACCCCCGTTATCACGTACCGGGCCACTGCTTAGTAACCGCGCACGCCTCAGTGGGTGAGAATCTCCCTCTCCCTGTCAATTCCCTTTCTGTTCCCCTTCTGTCCTCAACATGACACTGCTCCTTGTCCCGGACGGACGGTCCTTCCCGGTTCCCCTATCGTGCGCGCTCTGTCTTCCTTCCCCTTTGTCATACGGCCCCCGGTTCGGGGAGACTCTGATGGTATTTGGCCCAGTTGCGGCCTGGCCTCCGTTGCCACCTGTGAGTTGCTCTGGCCTAGCGCGTTCGTCTCCCTTAACGACTAGGCCTGGTCGTTCAACCGGTCTGCTCCCGCGTTGCCGTCCGTAGGGGCTGGCGTCGAACTCCGTCCCTCCTGCCGCCCCGGCGGCACTCGTTGGGGTGTGGAACATTCCCTAGCGTAATGGTCTCTTCCTCCACACTTAGAGCAGGTTTCACCCATTCGTCTAGTCACTCCGTTACGCAAAGGGCAGTCCCTTCCCAAATGCCCCTTTCCCGTGCATTCATAACGGCGAATCGAAACGTTTTCGTCTGCAGTATTTCCCCTTCCTGTCGGGGTCCGCCTTAAGGCGTTAGTATACCCGCCCGGTCCCAATCGACGCTTCGTGTTTGCGAACTCCTGCTCGTAACGTAGCCTCTTCGCGCGCCAGGCTCCGTACGGCGCAGCCGATTCTCTCAGGGCTGCGGCGGCCTCTCGCCAGTCCTGGAAGTTCCTGGTTCCTTCTTGATTCAGTTTGTCGCATATCTCCAGTGGTATGTTCGTAAGGAAACACAGCACCAGATCCTCAGCCGGTAAAGTTTCTCCTTGTGCAACTATTTCGGCAAATCGCGCGATGTACTCGTTATGATATCCCCGCCATGTATTCCATAACATTCGCTCCAGCATCTTTTCGCGCGACAAGGTGCAGAACCTCTCGCATACTCTCTCTCGTACGAGTTGCCAGTCAGACAATTCCGTCCCCAAGCGTTGCAAGAGCCCTCAATGCGCCATGGCCTTGCCCGTCAAGTATTTCCTTAATTGGAGTCCCCACTGTTCTTCTGGTATCTTCATTTCTCGGAATTCCTGTTCTATCAGACAAATGAAGGCATGCATGTTGGTTCCATCGTCGGTCGCCGCGATTCCCCTTCGATTAGAGCTTTCGTCCGTCATCTGGCGAAGCAACTTCACTAACTCTATCTCCCACTTGAAAGGGGTTTCCTCTGGGTCACCTGTTCCTTCCGCGTCCCGGTCCTGGTTCCTAGCCGAAGTCGAGCCCTTCCTGCTCACGGTTGACTGGTCGCTCTCCCGTTGGGATCTTGTCCTCCGCGGTTCGCGGAAATGCCCCGCAACTCCTCTCGGTGGGCTTTCAGTGTCCTACATTTCCTCAGTTGGCGTAAGTGGAAGTCCTGTCGTCCTTCCGCTATGCGGTTGCATAACAAGCGTCCCCTCGTCCCTTGGGTGCGGACGTCCCTCTGGGCTCGTGAATTTAGGAATTTTTCCCACTAAGGAAAGGGGTTTGGTTATATTTATGGAAGAAATTTCGCTTTTCCCTTCCCGGAATAGCCCCCAAATGTAATGCCTGTGTGCATCTAGCTCATCGCACAGAATCCACTGGAGTGCAGCAGTACGTAGCTATTACGGGCAGGATCTGCAGAACAAACCGTTTCTATTAGTAATTCAAGTAGTTTCGTGAACAAATTTCAGAGCAAAATAGTTCTGCCGGATTTCAGTCCGATCCGTTCGTCCCAGCTTGGCGATCCGTCCGGCCGGTTCCTAGAACCGTGAGGGTGCGGGCGCGGGTACGGCCGACCCGCGTTACCGCGGTGACTATACCTCTGCCTCTAGAGAGGTGTCGGCTATCCTCAGCTAACTGCCTTGGCTCTACGATTTGGTTTACCAAACTTTAAATTTTATTAATTAAATTAAATTAATTATTACAAATTTTAGTCTCATTTTGCCCACTAGATATCTACAACGGTGCACTGTAGTGCCAATGCACTACAGTAGGCCAGCAGTAGTCACTACACTATGGCTGCGCCCCACAGTCGTCCCTCAGAGGTACAACCTAGCAATACGTAAAGCTAACTGCAAATGTTTGTACTAAGGTGAAATACCCTGTTATCGTGAGCAGATCTCAGCATAGCATGTAAGGGACTGAGGGCTCTCCCCACATTTCATCAGGTTACAGGACGCGCAGTACCTCTTGTGTTATGGATTCGCATGATCCCATCGTGTGCGGGAACTTGGATTCCTACTAGGCCTCACAATTGCGTGTTTTTTATCTGCGTTTTCGTTGGGGGCACAAGGCGCAGAGTTGCTGGCAGAGACATATGTATCTACTGACGTGAGTGGAATCAAGTTCGGAGGGTCAGATGATCCCTAAGGCCCCAAACTCCCCGTAAACTGCCCCGCCTGAAGGGGAGTTTCTCACATACGATGTAAATACCCTTGGGAGCCCTGAGAGGTGCACTCTCTCATTGCTTCCCCGCGCATAGACCTCCATTAGATAGTGTGGGAGCCGTGCCTTCGCCCTTCATCTGGGCACCCACGGCATGGATAAGATTATTGTCATGGTGAACTTGTTCAACACATTATTATTCTGGGGAACTGCTTCGACTCTCCAGTCAAGTAGCGCTATCAACTCATGCTCGTTGATACGAACTTGCACAAGCACATAGTTGATTCGACGCGTCCCTCCAGGCGGGGTTGTCACACTTTTCGGCTTCATCATTGCACCGCACGTTACGTGGGAGACACAGAATTTCCCTGCATGATGGTTTTGTTTTCCTGGCGACGCAGCTCGAAGTTGTGGTTCTCCAATTGCTCGGCGCGGTTCATGCCTCCGCAACCTCGAATCATATGACATTGCTTATCGCAAACGAAACAGGTGTGCCGCTCGGTACGCGCTCACGCCGGATACGCTAGCTCTCGCCTGTTGTCGCTTCTTATCTTTTTCTCTTTCGCGCTGGCGCTCACAGCCGCCAAAACAGCATGCTCGATTGCGGAGCTGCTTTTTATACCCGTTTCCTTCCTTTCTTACGCTAGATCGGTAGAGCACCTTTCCCCTTTTCCGTTCCTAAGTAATGCATCAGCTGGGCAGGATCCATATTATACCCCTTCCTGCATCTGAACGGACCCAGCCAGTTGCTGATTGCCTCTCCCCGGGGGAGAGCCCCGCTATGGGTTGTCGATATAGAATCGCCGAGTACACTGTTGGCTTTCGGCTCACAAAGTGATGCTAAACCCTACACGTCCAGGTTATTTTATTTGCGCTTTCTTGTTTTTGCTGTTGACTGTTCCTTCGCCTACCTGGGAATGAACCTAAGTCTTACCACTTGTTGGAAGGCTTGCATAGTCTGGGCGTCCGCCGGAATTTTGGTGCCATTGCTTAAATATAGACAATATTGCAGTGCGCCTTCTGCTAATCGGGAGAATGTTGAAAGCAACTGTGTCCCTACGTGTGCATTTTGAAAACGAAAGGCAAACTCGACAGGAGCTTGAATCTTCTGCACTGGCTCCGCATCGCAATGCGCATCACGATTGGAAGGTCGGCAGATACAGAGGCAGTTGTCATGAATTGCTTGCGATGTAAAGACATTTTCGGCTGAATAAAATATAACTTAACGTGTTCCACGGTAGCAAGGCTCCCAGCAATTGATCATCTTCCCAACGGAGGTGTAAAGCGTGCTTTCTTGCCTGGTTCAAGAACTAAAGCATGCTGAAATGCAGCCAAAGGATTGAGATAATATAACATCCAGAGCAGCTGAACTCCCTCCCTTGTCCCCATGCATCCAGGGCCTGGGGTTGTGGAGGAGGAGGCAGCCTAACTGGAGTTGCAGTGCACCTCGCTGCAGCTGGAAATGCAAGGCAGTCT
>NW_024015223.1:0-6364 GCF_000499745.2 Eimeria mitis | reverse complement strand
TATATATATATATATATATATATATATATATATATATATATATATATATATATATATATATTAATATACACTGCAGCCTCACGTAGAAGCCCAAACTCCTACGGAGGGCTGCAACGTAAAAAATTCTACAATGAAATCCCAACGTAGTGCAAGCCGCAGGCGCGTATGGAGCAGGCATCCTCCTCACCTTCTGTGATGCACGACAGCAACTACCCAGCACAATAGGCTGTAAGCGCACTTTTTTGCTCTCTCTACAAACATCCGTCCCCATACGCGACTGCTGCAATGCGATCTTCTGCTGCAAACTACAAAGAATACCTCTGGCTACAGGTGCTTATACACAGACAACAAGGGGCGCAGTGCGGGCAGGCTGTGAAACGCGCCATTACACTCTATACACCGGATGCACACCTTGTTGCTCTTTCCCCATGTGTCTCTTCCCATGCTCCCCGCGTCCAACGCTGACCTCTCCTCAAAATCGGGACGCAACTCGATCTACTGGAGTTCATGAACAGGGTGCAGCGCGGAACGAGAGCTCTTTCAGTAGGCCATCACATATACTGCCGCAAATCATTCACTGTTAGTTCGCCTTGGTCCTTTCTCGGTAGATGCCCGTTGCCCGTGAGCTGGTCCAAGCATGACGTCACCTCCAACACCCCAACGTAGGGCAAACCACAAGTACGTGTGCAGAGGCCACAGCAGGCACCGTACGCACTTCCTGCGAAGCATGAGATCTACTACCCAGCACAATAAACCGTGCCCGCACATTTTCGCTCTCTCTAGAAACATCCGTCCCCATACTCGGCCGGTGCAATGCTATATCCTGCCGCAAAGTACAAAGAATATCTCTGGATACAGCTGCTTATACACAGACAACAGGGAGCGCAGTGCGCGCAGGCTGTGAAACGCGCCATTACACTCCATACACCGGACGTGCACCTTGTTGCTCTCCCCCCATGTGTCCATCCGCATGCACCGCGCGTCCGACGCTGGCCTCTACTCCATATCGGAACGCAGAGCAGTTTATCGGCGTTTACAGGCACAGTCTAGCAGACACCGTGCGCACCTTCATCGGACCATCGCATATACTGCCACACAGCCCAAACTGTGGACGCGACATCTTGCGCTCACTCCCTGTAAACAGCCCCTTCAACGCGTAAGGGTCTAACTAGTAATGCCAACGTGAAAAAGCGAAGGCAGCGCAAACAACCCAGAAAAAGCAACCAGCAAGAAGTGTCGGCCAATGTACGTACGTCGTGGACCCCACTGCAGAGGCACGCCCCATGCATGACAAATACGTGCCCTACTCTAACATTCTTGTTCCGCCAGTACAGCCACGGATCCAGGCTAAACTTGGCGGCTCCCGGACTCCATGCTGGAACCCACGACAACGCTTAACTCGCTGCACGCAGTGATGCCTGGCTGGTTCACCTATACACGAAACGTCGCCCAGAAACCTTCCAAATGTATGAACTTGAGGGCAGGACACCTAGGCCCTCGGCGACCCTCTCAGGTCCGCAGGTATCTCGTCCAAAGTCTCGTTGATATTTTTAGTGCACGCAACGCCACCTGTTTTCTTTCGTCGGTACGCAGATAGATGCCTTCACTAAGAAGGCCCGTCGCGAGGCTTTGAGCAAGGGACATTCGCTGGAGCCTCACACGGAATAAACACGAATCGGTTACCAACAGCAACGGCGAGGCAGTAGCTTACGAATTTACGAAAGGCGTACAGAAAGTGCAAGGTGATAGGCATTTCCTTGTAGTCCGTAAAGGTGGTGCAACAACCCTGCCAAATGATGCAGTTGCAAGTGCCGATTAGGAAGCTGGTGTACCTGAACTATGGACATCGACTGCAATTTCCCTACGACACTGTTAACGAATTAACGGGAACCAATATTGCTAAGCCCAACCTAACGAAGATATGCAAGGCGTTGCGTTGCTGTACGGAAATATCCACCAGGTGCTTAACGCAACCCTCCCGCTGCCGCTTGCCCATGAACTGTTGGGAACCAGAGTTGCTAAGCTCAACTGCACAAATACCCTGTAATTGTCCCATTGCCACACGGAAGTCAGCAGCATATGCAACACGTAACCCTTCATCTGATCCGTTACCCCTTGCGACCCGCCCGCCCGCTTTTCCCGAGTATCACGTCTTAGCCCGTTCTCACCACCTTGCGATCTTCCAATATGCATTGAGCAGCCAATGCACTGGAGACGACTCCAAGCCGACGTCAGGACATAGGATGAAAAACGACAGCAAGCTGACGCTGACATACTTTCTGTATGCCTCACTCGCTGCCAGCAAGCTCGCAAGCGCCTGCCAGCTGAAACACCCGGTTGAACGCCGTAGGTAACAAACGGTCCGAATCCACTCTGAAAACGCCCTTTAAAGGCATCCACAACAGCGCGCATCATCACGTGAACTGTCTCCGTCTAACGATACATAGTGGAGCGCGGTTCCGGTCGGTTGTGGCTGCACGCAGTCCGATCCTTTGCTACACAATGTTGCATTGACTCTCGTACCTTCTAATAATTTCGTAGACGCTATTTTCCATCAGTTTGCATACACGGATGGGGAATTTGTTAACGTTATGCAAATTGTTCGCGTGAATGTTTTTTTGACGCCACTGGATGTAGCATTTATAGGCAGCGAGCAATTGATGTGCGTGCAAATCCCTATTCAGCATTTTTGTGAGAAACTCCGAGCGTATGAAGCTGAGAAACCCTGCAGAAAAATGCTGATCCCGTCAAGCATCCGAACGAGCGTTATGCTGTCCGGTTGCTCGGGAACTAGAGGCTGTTTCGGAACTGGAACACGATCCCTCCCAGCAATCTGTTGTACCACAGATATCATGTCCAACCAATGCGTATACGAGGAGGAAAAGGTATTGGCGCCTCACAATGCTGAGCGGTCAGATGCACATATTTGTACTTATTTGGCCAACTAGCCAACTGACGTGCATGCAGAACCCGGTCCAGCACCTTTGTCGAGCACATAGAGGTTTGTCGAAACCTTTTATTGCGGGGAGTTGACAACCCCGCTAAAAGGCTCTTCATCCTGTGAATACTTTGAAACATCGTTATGCTCCCCGCACGCTCAGGAGCTAAAAGTTGTGGCGGAGGCGTCTCAAACCCACTCCCACGCCGTGGGACGTATCAAGGCAGTACAATACTGCTCGCCCTAGGGGAATATCCCTGCTGCTCTTACAGAGCTCTTCCCTTTCTGTGGTAGTTCTTTATTAGAGTAGGAATCGCTGCGGACTGAAAATCGCCTTTGCCTGCTTTAGAAGGGGCACCCGCTGTCGCGCGGTGCCGAGGCCAAAGCAAGTTCATAGACCCTTTGGAAGAGCGCCATCAGCGCCTAAGCAAGAGACACCTCGACCATCCTTGGCTTGTTCTACGTGCTCACCAGCTGTACAAAAATGCTCAAAGCAACAAAGTGTGAACAGGGTGAGCCATCCACCACGAAATTCGGATGTATACTAGTTTCTAGATCAAAAGCTATAGAAATAATTCCGCCCACCCGCCACAACTAGCTGCAATCATTGAACAGAAAGAGAATCTCCGTACGGAAGGCTACCACTCACGCAATACGTACATTTTATCTTGTCGAAATGTCGACTGCACTGCGCCTGTACCAGGCAATTAATACCGAACATAATACATACTAGCATAATCACGGGTCAATTGGAATCGGAACGCGAAAAAAAACTCGCCAGTCCGCTGGTGCACGAGCACCATAACGTAACCGTTCCGACATAGCCTCCTGAGGCATCGTCTACCTTTTTAAATTGACAGTCCTCCTATTGTATTCAAATTGTGTTTTAACAAGCCTCCTAGCTGTTTGCTTGCTAAACGTGGTAACGGACCCCAAGCAATGGTTCTGTCCGAATGTAACGAGTGCAGGAGTGGTTCTCCGTAACATCGAATTAGGCGGTGTGAAGTAGCGCGTCCTCCCGAATGCCCTAGAAATGCAGTATCTCCCTCCTCTAATACTCCTTTTAGCAAATGACGCCAGAACAATGGACCGCACTTCTCGTATTTTATTGTATCACACATCGTATCCCGTAGGCGCTAGGGATGCATGCAGACACTTCCGTTGCTCCGACGCAACAACGCAGCACGGGCTGCCCATTTCTATAATGCTGAAGTAAGTCCATCGATTGTTCAAGACATCGACCATGCCCAGCTGCATCCTCGTGGGAAACAGCATTTAGCCCATCCTGCCAGGAACGCCCGTGGGCGTTTTAGAAGGTGAACACACATCGCTGCTCTCCTCCAAGCCTTAGCAGTCCTCTGTGCTGTGCGCGTGCAACTCAAACAGAGAAGCGCACTCCTTAGAAGTCATGCAACACTTCTCTTTTACGCAATGGGGTTTCAACAATCTTGTGCAGGATGTGCATGCGTACACCCTGCAAATGATTGCCCGAAGTCGCACAAAGTGTCACAGCCGGCCCGCGAGACGCCTCGTTGTTTTGTTCCCCATATGAACGTATTCAGGCATGCAGCTTGGTATCTTCACCAGATGCGCAGGAAGGATATGCACTTTTAGCAACGCCCCGTACATATTCACTAGTTTCCAGTCAAGCGATCATGTAAAGCGTTCAGTGTTCACGATGCGTCGAAATGCCTGCAAAAATGGGACACATAGTGTCCAGGGTTGCCTTTGGAGAAACACTTGGAGCGTTTGTGCCACAATCATGGAAACTACGATCGTGCGCATTGGGGTTTAGGGGTGACGGGAAGATTTATCAAGGACCGATGCTCTGCTGGTGCGTTACGGAAGGCAATATTATTTTGTGCATCACTCCCGACCCTCGGCTTCTGTCTCAGCTTCCCCTTGGGAATATACAGTCTCTACACGCCAAGAAAGAAGATAGAAGGAGAGGCTTGTTCAAAACCTAAGCGTCTCCACCGCTTTCAACGGACAAGTATTCTTTTCTAATTACAGGCGATATGGGCGTTGCGCTCAAAAACACCATGCACTGCCTGCTGGAACGACGTAGCGTCACACAGCTAGCCGTCCCAAACTTCGCCTGTTTCCTGCTCACCCTCGATAAACGCACACAAGCACCACTGGTGAGTGCCGCTTCATTTCAATGATCGCTGCAGGTCGTCCTCCAGCGTTCGAGTACTCCTGTCGTGCCGAGAACCCTCCAGAGCCTTCAATTCTAAACCAAAAGCAGGAAATGGAGCGGAGTGCACTGCCTCGTGAAATATGATTGGCTTTCTGTCATGCACATTCGCTGCGGATTCCGCATTACCCTAGCCCAGCAGCACCTCGAGGGCCCGATGCATCTAGTGATCCAGCGCCGCTATGCAGACCTCACTGAAGTTGTACCTGTATTGGTGGTTGTTATCAAGCGTACTCCCTTTATCCGGCGGTGAGCAGAAGGATGTAGCTGGTCTGCTGATAGTGTGTACTCACGCGCGACGCAATTTCAGAATACGCCGATGGATCTGCCTCTCTACGTCGAGACAGAAGTAGGTACATGCACACGAACAACCCCGTCCAGCGAGCAGAGGATTGGCCGTCTACCATTTTCAACACGCCATACAAGCGGCGAAGGTGATATCATCAGACTGTAGGAGCCATGAACGTGGGCATATAGCAAATGGAAACGTAGAGCCGCAGCTGCCAGTTCATTCACTATGTATATTGTTTGCCAGAGGCCAGCTCTGCATGTGTCTGTGCCGAATAGAAACGCTCAATCCCTGAGTGTCCCAAAAAGCATTCAAATATCAATAGCTTGTTTACAGTGCATGTGGAGTCACGCATGCTACGTTTTGGCGCAAAACCTGTGTGACAAGTAAAAGCCTTCTATGGTCTCGGCGCCTCCTAATATGTGGCTGTTTTGCTGCAGGCTTCCTGAACGAGGTTGAGAACGTTTTCCAAGCCATTCTAGAGCTCCATCAATCCCTTCACCTCGTGTTAAATTAGCCCCGCTTCCTACACGGTCGTCCAGAGTGCGCAAGTGCCTTTCGACATACTATACGTTCGCAAACGTTAGACGTGTTTCCTGTCGCTTGCAACCAGCGGCGAATCGTCTAAAGCATAAAGTACACTAGGCTGCGCATATTCTATACCGACGGCAAAACATTGCAGACAGCAGCAAGGGGTGTTCTAGTCGAAACGCCTCGCGTTAAATAGCCAAAGATCATCGAAAGCTTTAAAGGGGAGCAGGAAACTTCACGGCCATACAGAGCGATGACCTGCTTCCCCCGTGCCTCCGCCAACTATTCAGGTGTGGGAACAGACCCCTGCCTAGGGACGCCGAGTTCAAACAACAACCTGCTTCACATTCGTCAGGTGCGCCTTCACAACACAAATATTCCTGACTAGTTTGCTCCAATCCCGAATTTC
>NW_024015222.1:0-62425 GCF_000499745.2 Eimeria mitis | reverse complement strand
CACAGTGCCAGCAAGGCTTCGGTGCGTTGTTGGCAGCTGCCTGACTGGTCACAGCGCGGCGGTTGCACTAGCGGTCAGTAGCGTAGATGCAGAGCAGTGTAGGAATGATAGCAAATGCGCCGGGCGATTGAGGGCGTCGTCCTGCTGGACGGAGTCGTCTGCACCTCGCTGCCACCGCTGTTGTCAAACAAACGCGCACGTACGATTTGTCCACTGACCCCACGGGGACAGCAAGAAGTGCTTAGATGGTGGCGCCATGCCTGTTGTGCTGCGGTGCTGAACCCTTCTTGTATCGTTGTCGGATGAGGATAGACGGCGCTACACAGCAGATGTGCGCGTCATTAGATCAGCCGTATACTGGTTCGCAGCTATGAAGCAAAACGCCGATGGGTCCAACTGCGTGACGCATCAGTTGAACTAGCAATACCCGTGGAGTGCATGCTAGTAATCCGCAAATTTGTCGGAGTCAACGTTGACAGCCGGCACTGGGGAACTGCAAAGGCATGCAGGCACAATTCAAAGTGGATGCAACGACAGGTGAAAAAGATAGAACATGGTTCTTGGCGCATTGTTTTCCAGCCAGCATTGGTCATGGATGTATGCAGGAAGGTGCCGAGTAACTTTGCAGATAATCCGTTTCTGGCTAAGCCATTGTTGCTGTGGGCTAACTGCAATGTGGCCAGCTACTGGTGCGTTCCTTGCGAAAAGGACGACGCAACCAACATGTGTTGTGGAATATATTTTCCCAGAACGAACGCCAGGGTTTAACGAGTTGTAGTCTGGCTTGCTGGTCATGAGATTGAAAGCTGCGCCCACCTGTAACGGAGCATTGTGCACACAGTTGCCCCTACATGCTAGGTGAAGTTACCCCCGGTCGGTTGGGCGTATTTATCTCCAAGAGATATTCCTAAGTTGCAGACAAGCACGCAACTGCCCTCTAAAGCTACTAGGCTACTTGGATGTCCCATCGGTAGCCTGGCTGACCACCATCGGCTGAGCTCCGAATAACGCCTCAAAAACATTCGAACCAAACCGGTGGAGGCCTGCTGCGCGCGCAGGAGGCTAAAGAGGCATGAACTGTTTACGTTACAAAGCATGCATGGGAGAGTGTAATAGATATGGCTAAGACGATGCATGAAAGTGACGCTGCTCCTGAGACTAATAGGGAAATTACAGGGTTTCCTGCTGAGCGAAATCAGGAGATGAAGCCTCCTTCGGAGTGGGGGGGGACCAGTTGTCATCCCATCCTATGTTGCGAATGGGCTTCAGCTCGCAATCGAAGACATTCAGATCAATGCAGCCGCTGACCTTCAAGCTCGAAAATTACCTGCTTTCAGCCGGGCTACTTCTACATATTTTCCATTCCTGTTGACTCGCAAGGCTCCAGGGGACTATTCTTAACTGCATTCTGCTGAGACAACGGTGGTGGGGAATGAACAGATGTTGCGGGACTATGATATAGGCACCGGGTATGCTTCGTCGGCCGTACCACACGACGGATGAGTTCGCGGTGACGGGCTGGCTGGTATGAGCGTAGACGTAACAGCAGCATGTATCACACACAAAATAAGCTTCAGGCAGGCTTAAGTTGTGAAGATGCACTGCGACGGAGATGACTAACTGGCTGACTGTCGATGAAGTCCGTTCGCGAATCCAGAGGACGGGAAGATGCACTCAGAGGAACGGAAGACCCGCTGTAGTCCTGCCAATATCAACGAGTACTTGCAGTATGCTTAAAATAAAGTGTTGCAACGCAAAAATACTGCCCGAATGGCTAACGGCTCAGAATACCTATCGTTTGCGCTGGCGTGGCGGGAGAAACGGGAGACGGCGACACGACGGCGGCGTGCACCGCGCACGGCGAAACTGCGCGCCGCGTGTGGGTTTGAAGCCTTGCCTATCTTCTGTAAACCTGAAATATGGAATTAAACGGAAGTTCCCTGAAAATAGAGTACGAACGTGAGTTGCATTTTTGCACATGCGGCGCCCCCGCCAGCACCTGGTTACGGCAACGGCTGCGGTCGCAGCTTGTNTTGTGTCATTGCGCCCGTAATTGTAACAAATACGAGGAGATCAACAGCATAGCTTTAGGTATCAATTGTGCTGAATATGTGTGACTGGATTTTGCCGTCAATTGGCCTTCAGACTTCCCTCCTGCGATATTTATTGTGCAGGAGTGCAGTTTCAACTCCACGAACTGCGCTGCCTTACATATTCTGTGCTCGAAACAGAAGCGGTACGCCTATATCAAAAAGGTGCAACGCATTATAATTTTGTTTGCAGTGTCATTGGGGGGGATAGGCAATTAACAGCAGTGAACGTGAAGAATAGGAGTAGCGCCCGACCTTCGCATTTCGTAAAATACAATACATGATGTGGATTCTTCTTGGAGGTCTTTTCAGTTGAACGAGCAGTACTACTTAGTGAAATTCCAGAGACGGTGCCGATAAGGTGTCCGTCCAGGGCTTGAGGAGAAACTAAAAGAAACACTTTCACAATTCTGCTGCGCACACCAGGCAATGATTATCAAAGCGAACTTTCGGATATCCCTTCAAAATATGGAGGCTAAATCGCTCTTTTACTGGCGAAACAAGAGTGTATCCGCTGGCGCCTTCACCATTTTCGGTAGTAAATTGTTGAGCGTAAGCAACGCTCTGTTTCGGCTCAGACAATCAAGCACTCGGCGTCATCTCATAATCATGTCATAATCGTGGGATTGGCGTCGCACGTTCACTGCCATTGTCTTAGGTTATTGCGTGCACAGTGTGTAGGGATAAGCCTCACATGGGTCCCCTGGTGCCCTTAAGCGCAGTTTCGATTATTCGTTGTTTGCAGGATGGTATCTTCGCGTGGGTACACATGTTGACAGATATGCCGGAGGGCTGTTTACCCCTAGGGATACCAAGGCACTGGGCAGCACCTAAACAGCCAGCCTCCTTTAATCTTCACGGTCGACATCTAAGGCTTCGGCAAGCGCCGAAGCAGGGATGAACTCGGCCGTCAACCAAGTTCCTAACCCAAAACTGGTTGTCTACGAACACGTTGCAATTATTTCCGAAGCATTTAAGGGATCACCATGACATGATGTGAAACAAAGCAGCTGTCACACTCTGTTCCATTAACAACGGTCGGAAACAAAGCTCGAGTCGCTTCTGTTCATCAGGGTCAGATGCATCCGTGTGGCCGTTACGTATAGGCTTAATAGGCACGCAAGAGATGTGCAGAACCCATTAATTTAAAGGTATTGTGGAGCATGATATACATGGGTTGCAAAAAGCAACACACGCTTACAAACTGCAGTTCTCATTATGGCCCTAGAATATTTAGCCACTGAAAAGGGTTCAGTTCATGAATATTTGAAGCGGCGCCGTTACTGTTTGAGCGGGTCTCAATAATCTAAGTCTCCATATATTCCACAAGACTAGGGTGATTCATGTAAACATAATGAGGCTTAAAATCTTTACATTTTTCTAGGTGGTTCGCCTGCAGCGTGGCAAACATTCGAATAGAATTCCTACTCTACTAGTACTTGTCCACATACATACGTGTGTCTGGCTAGACACAGCCCAAACTACGAACTGCTGCAGTGAGAAGTCCCCTGTAGTAGACGCGCAAGCATTAAGGAGAAACAGCTCGCTCCGAATCCTATAAGTCACCTCTGTAAAACTACTAGCAGCGAGATTGCTCCTGTACTTGGCAATCTCGGCTATCTCCGCTTTAACACCCTCTAATTTCTTTAATACAGCATGTTTTGCATATAAAGGAAAGGCGGGGAAATGTCACGGCAGAGAGTGGAAGCCAAATGTGCCAAGGTCAGAGGGAAAACAGCTGAGTGGAACATTTAGGTGAAGAGTTGCGGCTATAAGGCAACAATCCAGGCCACTGCGGCTGTCCACTGGGCATCAGGGAGGGCCCATTTTCTTGACTGCCATCTTGTAGAGAATTGTGCAGGCAGTTCTTCAGGATGGCGCAACTCACACCCTGTGGATGATATTAAATTAAGGACTGGGTGGGGTCCTTTACTGAATGGAGCGGCACTTGCTTGTCTGAATGAAGTACCCAAGAACCCACTGTTGCTTCGTCAAACTAAAGAACGGGCAGCTCTTTCACTACTACAGAAGCTACACGAGGCACCAACTATAAAGTCGATAAATATTTAGAATGTTAGCATACAGTTTCCAGCGCTTTAGGCAATATTTGAACTTCCGGGTATTACTTTGGAGTGGAAACGCACTAACGAACCAGCCCTGGACCTGTGTAACACCTTTCAAGTCCCGAAGGACCGAATTGAGTAACGTTCGTACCGCTGTACAATATACAAACTTGACGGGGAAAATGGCTCGTGTGTTGGACAAGCACAGCCAATGCAGGGGGGGGTACCTTTCTCAGGACCGAACGCCCCGTTGCAAAAACCTGTGAAATGTTGGCTGTCCATTTAGTTCCATGGCAGTTGTTTTCCTGTGACCAAGTCACCGTTTAAGCGACTGGAGCTAAGAAGTAAGAGTCCGACTCAAACGTTGGAGCAGTGGAAGGCTTGCAGGTAGTTGTGGTGGTGTGGCAAGGGGGGGGAGCAGTGGAAGGCTTGCAGGTAGTTGTGGTGGTGTGGTGCGGAGGGGGGAAAAGGCCGTGAATGTAATGGTGATGGTGATGGTAGTGATGATGATCATTTTTTGGTGGGCATGGGGAGTGAGGCGGCCTCTCGGGCTTCTCGGGCTTGCAAGGCTCCTCGGGTTTCTCAGGCTTCTCGGGTTTGCAAGGCTCTTCAGGCTTCTCGGGTTTGCAAGGCTTCTCAGGCTTCTCGGGTTTGCAAGGCTTCTCAGGCTTCTCGGGTTTGCAAGGCTTCTCGGGTTTCTCAGGCTTCTCGGGTCTGCAAGGCTTCTCGGGTTTCTCTGGCTTCTCTGGCTTGCATGGCTTGTCGGGTTTCTCGGGCTTTTCGGGTCTGCAGGGTTTCTCGGGTTTCTCTGGCTTCTCTGGCTTGCATGGCTTGTCGGGTTTCTCGGGCTTTTCGGGTTTGCAAGGCCTCTCGGGTTTCTCAGGTTTTTCTGGCTTCTCAGGTTTTTCTGGCTTCTCAGGTTTTTCTGGCTTCTCAGGCTTCTCAGGCTCCTCGGGCTTTTCTGGCTTTTCTGGCTCTTCAGGTTTTTCTGGCTCTTCAGGTTTTTCCGGCTCTTCAGGTTTTTCTGGCTTTTCAGGCTTTTCTGGCTTTTCAGGCTTTTCTGGCTTTTCAGGCTTTTCTGGCTTTTCAGGCTTTTCTGGCTTTTCAGGCTTTTCGGGTGCTGGGGTTGATGGCACTGTGGAGCTGAAGGGAATCTGCTCACCCTCAACATTGATAGCCATGCGCCCGCTGAGCAGCTGCAGAATTAAGTTCGGATCGACTTCACCGAGATATCCAAGCTGTGGATAAACATTGGAAAGCTCTGCTGCTTTTGTTCCGTTTGCATTTTGGCCCCACGTCTCGGATGCCTGAGAAAGACTGATGCTGGCTGCAAGGAGCGCAGCAAAGCGAGTTAACACCGCCATTATAAATGGACCAAAGTTACCTGTGTTTTGCCTCAGTGGCATAACATGTGAGATACTCTTACACGTGCAACTGGTGACCAACCATAGCCAATTGCCGCTCAACTGGTGGGGACGTTGTGTAGTGCGACCATCGCCTATTGCCGACGCCGGAGCGACAGTGCACCTTGCCTATCCGTCGCCTCGAGCGCCTAGCGTCTCCTGGTTGTCTAAAATGGAATCCTGAGTGTCTGCGCTGCAAACATGCTGCTAAAACGTCCCAAAAGTCTGCCAAACGTGAGCGGAAATGCGTGCTCTTGCATAACTAGCATAGTGGTCATGGTACGTGGCGATAGTTGCTTCCTTCCGCTCACACTCACCGCGTTTAGGAAACATTTCAGTGTAAGGTGTATAAGTAAGCATCAAAATGCTCTAAAATTTGGTTAAGGTGTTATGTGAATGCGTTTCTTTTTCCAAAGACAACGCATTCACATGACACCTTAACCAAATCCTCGCGAAGGTGACCTACGTTGGAAACGGCGGCTGCCAGCTGGAGCCGTGCTCAGGCAGTCCGGACTGCGTGTGAACTCTCCCTTCCCGCTCAGGTGAATTGGGCGCGATCTAATTTCAGTAAATTCGGCCTTGACATAATGGAAAGTGACAAACTAGGCTAGTGACCTTCTGACATACGCATCTCGCCGTTAATTACCTTGTGAACCGTTGCCGTAATGCCGTGGGGTTCTGCAGGGCTGCTGAAGGGTGCGATAAACGCCTACTTTAAGCGATAACTAAATCTTTCACGGAGAACGTATGTAAAACATAACATTTAGGTAAATAAGGGCAGGAGGCGTAGGCAATTGAGATAGAACTCCTCAGAGAACATCTGATGGTGAAGTGCGAAGCGTGGATGGAGCACACCACCAAAGAGTAGTGATAGCGGACCGGAACGTATTCACAAGCGAAAAGACACGCGAAAATATTCTTACTCGCAGAAGGTGTTTTCAAATGAAAGACCGAGAACAATGTTCTGGCTTGTGTTGCAGCCGACGTTGGTACGCCTCTAGCCTACATACGACTGCTTGAGTAACCAGGTGAGTAATCCTATTGACAAGCTAAGACGAGGCATATGCATTCTTCTAATTGGGAGGCACGAATTACAATCTAAGAAGAGGAACGAAAGTACTATCCGATGTAATAGAACTTCCCTATTGTAAATGAAATTCCCCATTGTGGTGCGCCCGCACTACAGTTGCCCAAACAAACGCTCTCCGACTGGTAAATGGCGCCTATGAGAAGTGCCTGTCTCGTCAGATCTCATCGGTATTCTTGAATCTGAGCACGGCGGGGACGGCTGCGGAGTTGCAGACAGTTTTGTAAGAGCTGCTTGCAGACAACGTTGAGCCGTCAAGCGGCAAATACTGGGTTGATAAATTGCGGCCGCGTTGAAGGTCTTTTCATGGGAAAGTGGGAACTAGCAATGTGTGAACCGCTCCAAGTTGCTGTATTCATCTGTAAACGTATGGATTCTTATATAAAGTCGGAGGCGAAGGACAGGCAGACAAACATAAGGAGCGGGAGACTGTTTCTCGGCGGGTCTCGATCAGTAGTAACACTCAACCAGTATTGCTGTTGTTCATTAGGCAAGGCAACCTTGCTTTTGCGGTAGATGCAGTTTATTCACTGCCGCCACTATGTCGCTGCTCGCATTTCCAGAGAGAATACAGTCCACCACACTCCACGCCCTCGTCATGGTCAATAATCTTGCCCTCAAAAGCATTCAGTTTTGAGCCTGAGTTTTACTAGGTGAGATGATGCACCGAAGGACCCAAAGGAAGGATTGTTTTGCTTTGGTATTACCTGTGAAGACTTTTTGTGTACTGCAGCCCCGGACAAGGTTGGCAGCAGTGCCATAGATTCTATCAATTGCCTGTCAATCTTCCAGATATGATGCACGGGAGCATTACTTAAAATAGTGGAGAGATTAATGATTTGCCAGGGAGTATGCTAGTAAAAATATGGCGTGTCTGGACCTCCAAAAAGTAATATGCCTGCTGTGGTAGATGATGTCCTGTAGACACCACAAAGAGCACGTGGAGAAATAAAGTCCATTGTCGAAAATATAAAGAACTGTAACAGAATCGCTGCTTGTTCAGCGACGTATCACTTTATAGTATGTTCCATAATTTTACAAAAATGCATTTGTTCAATATTGGGACGTTGGGCGACAATGTTCCGAAGCTCTCCCTTCTCGTGCAAGCAAAACGCTGAAGAGATAGTGTAGTTGCTACCAGCAGTTACAGTCCCGCTTGATCAGTGAGAAAGGAGGGCTTTTCCTAATCAAAAATGGTGATTTTAAAGGGTCTCTGAGTGCCTTGAAGACTTTAAGAGAAAGCAACTGTTTCTCTCGGGGCTCCAGAAAGAGCAAAGCCGTCGCTCAAGGGGTGTAGAGAAGCGCGCTTGCAAGCTCCCCGCACAGCGGCTGCGTCTTTTTGGATGGACGCTTGCTACTCGTTAACGCACAAACGAGTGTTACTCGGAAGCGAAATTCGTGGGTTTGTGCGTGTTTAATGGGATCCTTGATACGTACTGCATTCATCCCCAGGTCATCTGGGTTCCGCAGTACAAAAGTGCCCACCATCACCCGTTGCATCACAAGCTAAGGTGAGGGAAGATGTGATTCAGTCGGCGAAGGTAGCCCAGTCTTCACTGCTCAGCTGAGACAAGAAGTGGAGCCATCCCTACACATTCAGCCACTTTGTGTGCTCTTGTGCTGCACAGAAACAGACACTGAAAACAGTGATAGTTCGGCACAACGCCACCATGCCGGTTCCAAAGGCTGCTCGGCCAGCACATGTAAGGTGACCGAAACTCTGCAAGGTGCATACAATTACAAATTCAAGTTTCCTTGGCTGCCTACGAAAGTGAATTTGGGCCGACATAAGTCCTACTTCTCTCTGCCAAGCGTTTGTCAAGCAGACTTTTCCGCATTTGGCGGGCGCTTCCTTCAGGGGCGTCGCTCTGCTGCGGAACAATTTGGACAGACAGACAAGATAAGCCCACTTGTCCCTTTATGATATCCGCCCTATACCTTCAACAGGGATGGAAATTTGCTAAGGTTGTGTAGTTCCTATATTGCTCCTGCGCGCGACTCCACCAGGATGGCATTCCTCTCTGGAAATCCTCCAAAACAGTGGGCGACGCCTACAGGAGGTGTTGCCTAATCCCTGATTAATATTGTAGGAGGCTATTACGATTCAAAGAGGTGGGGGCACTCTATTATGGTGAGTGTAGAAGGGAGTTTGGTCGAGCCGGCGACAGCGGCGATCGCAGTATGCAGCAGGCCTCGGTATGGCCCGGTTGACCATTGGAGCGGCATCGGGAGAGAGAGCAGGGACAATTAAAAATGCATTAATATCGATTAATATTGTTAAATATAGGATAAACACTGTCATATGTGACTTTCAACCATTCTACTAGTGGTTCAGTGGCTCACCGACGCCTTTCAGCACCAAGCGGCCTTGAGCCTTGAACGCTTCCGCGGCGCATCCTAGAAGCGTGAATCGACGACTGCTTGTATGATCTTACAGAAAGGTCTCCAAATATAATATTGACTAGCCAGGCTGTGGCAAGAGGCTGTCACCTAAGCTGCACGGGTCCTCGCCCTCTTCACCCTCAGCTGCCATATACTGGCGGTCAGTCTGTGATGCCTTGTTTTTCACCAAAAGTAGCAAAACTAGCACTTCCAAATATGATAAATGTTTTTATGACTGCAGGAAGGCATAGAGAAGTGGATACGTGCCCTAGAAATCTACGTGTTCCCCTAAGGACCTGTCTTCTTCTGTTACGCCTGATGTCTTGCGCTAGATCCCTTGGCGCCACCGCATGTCAATAAAGGGGACCGATTCACTCTGCGAGTGCCTGAATTCCAAGATCAGCCTAGAACCCGCAGTGCGTAGACAACTCGACGGTGATGGTGCGGAAGGGCGGCGCAACCGCCGAGTTCGTGTATGGACTGGGTATCAGCTCCCTCCAGCCAGCGGATCAAGTGGATCACAGCGAAGAAACGCCCTTGCGGTTTGTTAGCGTGCAACTACAGCTCTCCGATTCAAGCAAGAATTTAGACGTTGGTCGGTCTCCTACGCTACCTTGTCCTGGGGCCGAGTGTTAGCACAAAAACGCACGCTCATTAAATTGTTGCGAAGAAGTCGGTGTATACAATGCAGCTGTGTATCCCTGCTGCCGTCCTTGTTGATCGAATCTGCGGTTCGTTGCGGGCGCTGTGTTTCAGACGTCCACGCTTTCCTCTTTGAGTCCGATGGCACATACGTAGACTGTGTGTTTTATAAGAACCCGACCCTTGCCGGCAAAAGCGTCCGACTTCTTCAACAAGATAAGGAGCTCCTTGTAGACTTACGTTACATCCCTCAGAGGTGCAGCTTCATCGTCTGTACTTTGGCAATCTACTCCGGTGGCACGGTTGCTCAACTAGGGGATGGCTCCGTCCAGGTACGCGCGGTTAAATATAGCGCTGAATTCGTAGGCAAATGGAAAAACATACTATAGCAAGGGGCTTTATCTGCACAAAAGCAGTGCAGGTAGTTCTGAATGGGTTTCCGGTCGGACCTTTTGTCTCGGATGGAACTGGATACACCCAGAAACCTTCCATCGGATGGCAATGCGATCTGCTGTTCATGTCCCCATCATGCTTGCTAGTTTATGTGTGCTGCAGCTTAGCGCTCTTGTACCTCGCTTAGGGCTAGAAGAGAATGCAGATTTTCCTCATCTTCCCTGCGGTCAGCTTCCCCCAGGCTCCTCCGAATTCTATGAATGGGTATGCCTCGGAATGCTTCCGTTGAAACCGAGGAGCAGCCTTGGAGAGGAATGTGGTATGATGCTATGCCTGCTCGCCCATCATGCCGGCTTCTGGTACTTCAAGCCTGTGTTAAAACCCGTCACAGCTTTTACACCTCAGGGGCTAATCGAACCAGCGCAGGTACAACTTCCTTCCCCACCTATGCAGAGAGAGCTAAGTTGGGTTTTTTGGTACTTCAAGCATAGAATCATCTTTTCCGAGTATCTTCAAGAGTCCAATGGCCCTTATTTAGTTTCCTATCTCACTCCGCCTATCTGTTACCTTAGGATTACGTTACGAGGCACGTTGCGGGACTGAGTGAAGAAACTCCGGGTGTAGAACTTGGCTCATTGATTAAGGCAGCTCGTGAAGGTACCCATGTACAGTTTGAATTGGCAGACACAGAATGGCGTCTACCAGTGAGTCAAGCATGTAACTTGGTTAGTACGGCTATTCAAATGATGAGCCTAGCAGTATTGATTTGTGGAGACGGCAGTGGAGGTCGAGGCATGTGAATTGGTTCATGCTTTCTTTGCTGATGCATTTTGCTTCTCGCTCGCTAGGACGACCAGGAAGAGCCTGCAGGACACCATGCAGTCGAAACTCGGGAATATGGGACCCGGAGGGGAATTGGACTTGATACTGGAAATTTGGTTGGAGGTGAAGCGGAAAATGAGGAATCGGAGATTTATAGGTAAGGGTGCGGAGACCTATCTGGGTCATTGTTACTCCATATGTATTCAGGCGGAAGTGTTTCCCTTGTATCCAAACGTATTTGCTTATCGTTCTGTGGGGAAAATGTGGTTCTGTCGTGATATTTCTTCTAGAAGGAACATAAAGGGGTTCATACGCGACGAAGGCACGCCAACGCGGCATGGCACTGAACAGCAAGCAGATGGATTCGTTGCTAAGCAAGAGATAGAACGGCATATAGTGCTGACTGGAGATCAAGGAGATGTGGCTGTGGCGAAGCGAACTGGCAGGCAGACAGCTCCACTGTCGACGGATATTGCCAGCTGTTCACATGATGAAATTCCACCAGGCGTTCAGGCAGGCAGAAGACCTACGATCCACACGATGGCCGGCCGCAGAGGTGATTACAACAATGCTCAATTCCGAGACAATTATGTAGGCCCTTTTGACAGGGAGCAGCATCCTGATGACAGAGGTGGGAAGAGAAGCAATGGACAGCAGAGAGAGGGCTTATGCACCTCAGAAAGTGAAGAGTATAGTGGGGGCCGTTCGAGAAAGCAGAGAGATACGGGAAATGGAGATAACGGTGCTATCCAGGAGGCAGTTTTAGGAGAGCACAAAGGCATTGGCGGCGGAGCCAACCGATTTTACCGGGGGGCGAGATCGGACGACAAACTGACAGGGGACCAGTGAGCACTGGCATATATAGTTGCATTTAAAGACAGTTAGCGGTTAGCGGTTACCAGCGTAGAAGAAAATCTACAGCCCACCGTCATTATCTTCACTCACTGCCCATTCTATCTAGGCACAGAGCCTGCTGTAAATCGTTGAAACCGTCGTGCCAGACTGATTTTTCTGCTTCTGAATCCCTTTAGTAGATCCGACGATGGAGAACCCTTGCTTGTACCGCATCTTCCCGTTGATGGACACGAAGAAGAGCCCGGAGTGCACGCATACGACAGGCACTTTGCGGCAGGACGACACGACTGGTGGAGAGACTCTGTTGAACGGCGTTTAAGTGCACTAGAGCGTTCTGTCGAAAGCATCGGGCGCAACCTCCAAATGGTTGCGACAGCAACGTCGGATATGCAGAAGAACAACAAACTTTATATTCAGGAACTTCGTGAGAGGTTTACAGAGCTGAAGGTACACAAGGCAATTTTACAGTATAAATGGAAGGCCGCTGGTCTTGGCAGCAGATACTGAGGGTCAGCTGTTACAGCGCCCTTCTTTTTGACGAACTCCTGCCAGTGGTGACTGGTGGATATCCTTAATTATTGAGCTTGCACTCACGGTTTTTCTGTGTGACTGTAGTGTTACGACAGAGCTGACGGCTTTAGCATAAGTTATGTTGTGCTTTCCCTGCAGAGTGACGTCGCCTCAGACATTGAATCTGCGTTGTCGGGCCCCGTGGAAGCCCTGAGCGTGAGGGTGAAGCAGGTGAAGGACGAAGGAGGAGCTGATGCAAAGCAGTTGGCAGAACAGAAGCGAAAGCTTTGGGCGGTAGACCGGATGGTTCTTCTTCATGAACGGAATTGGCATCTGCTTGCACAGTCCATATCAGAAGTAAGGAATGAGTTCACACGTTTTTTTGCCCGGAAAGACCCTTCATTTGCAGTTGCCCACCTCTCCAAACCGGTAATTTTGTTGCATTCGATCTGACTTCAGCTTCGGTTTCAACTTTCGGGACTTGAACAGCGCATCGAGCAAGCTGTACCTGCCATTCGAGGCTCTACTGTACCGCCAACGGATAACGCAAAGGTTTGTTTTACTTTCCTAGAAAAAGTAAACTTAGATCTGTCCCTGAAAGCACGTTCAAAGTTAGGGCCATCAGCAAGCGAGCTCGATGGGTGGTTGGTGCGCCCGGTGCCTCGTTGTATTGTGCGTTCAGGGACTGCCATTGTCGCTGCAATCGTCCGCTTTTTTGGCTAGTATGGAAGAGCCGAATGCCAGGGAAGTGCTTAATGCGTCAAGCGCCACTCAAAATAATGCCACGAGTGCTCTACAGGACCAGGGACAAACCGTATTCGCCTCTCAAGCCTTAGATGAGCTTAACCGCATACAAAGCCACGCCGAGGCATTTGGAGCTTGCATGCGGCGGCTAGCCAGTGGGACTGCTTCTGATGGTTTGAAAGGGCTCAATCCGATTGAACGCCGCGTTTTGTCCTTCGCGGGAACTCCGAAAGTGTTTGAAGCATTGCAGGATCTGGAGAGGGCTCTGGAAACCATTAATTCGTGTGGACCAGGAAGTCCAGGTACAAGGCTTTATTAGGTGTACACGTTCATTGGTGTAACTACAGTCAATCTCAGAGTCCGCGTAAGTAACCGACGCTCACCATATACAGACAGTAGTTACTCAGGACCGTAGGAGCTTACGAACTGTGTTCTTACTTATACTGAGTGCTGCCCTCTCGCCTCCTAGAGTTTCCCCCGTTCTGCGGGGAGACGGTCCATATGGACATCAAATGAGGCGACGCAGGAATTGTGTGGATTCTGAGCAGCAGGTCCGGCATGTGCCAAAGAACTAGCAAAAACAGCAGTTTGTGCTGCTCTTTTCGCCCTTCAAGGAAACAGCTTTGGCGCCGGGGCTCCAGTGCCGTTCCATTGCTTCTCCTGTGTGGAGTTCTTATAAACTGAATAGTTCTCAACATAAGGCGTTTTAAATATTTTCGTGTTGAAGCACGCAGTGTCGCTTACATCACAGAGCCAACTGCTTCTGTGTAGGGCAGCCTACGCCAAATGCAGGTCTGGCATGCAAGCTGAGTGGCAGCGAAATTGATGGTTCAACGATGAAATGCATCGTTGAATTGGATGAAGAACCATCATCTTATTGCCCCCCCCGATTCTGCTGCGGTTCGAGCCTGTGACTTTGGCCAACACAATAGTGAAGTACGATGCGACTGTAGTGAGGTTGCAGCACCAGGAGTGCACGCAGTACCTATGTGGATATCGATCGCGAACTCGTATATGCGTCTTACACTGCTTTCCAAGGAGTGTTGTTAAACTTCAATCTGAAGCCGTGGAAATGATGGATAAGTGGCCAGGCAATGCCAGAATATGAATCCGCCGTCGGCGGCCGGACAAATTATACGAAGGCGAGGTTTACAAGTGGAATTGAAGTAGGCGAGAATGGTTCCAAGCTGGAATAAAATTCATGATTCTTACAAATGAGGAGACATTCCTAGTCTCTGCTCACGCAAGAGCGCTCGCCTCCATCGTCATGGTTACACCAGCAAGGGCCGCCACCTTCAGGGACAAAACCTTGTGTCTTAAAAGAGGCTTCTTATGCTGCCTTTCAGAGCTGCCACAAATGTGTTTATTGGAGATGCCGCAGGCGCTACGACACAGTTTTCCCAGGCAAGCTACGATTAGCGAAGCTACCTTGCCAACGAATACAAAGAGAGCAATAATAATTAGAATTATGGCTGCGAGAGAAAGAAGCGATGCACAGAGGATGCAGAGGTGACATAAGTACATTCGACTTTCGGAGGGACCTTTCCAGCCCTGACATGTCCATTGGCCAATACCAGGCTGGTGCTGTCGCTGTTCAGACCCAAACGACGACAGGAGCTTCTCCTTAGCAAGACGGCCTGTTACCGCGTCGAATGTCCTGGAGAGAATCCACGTTTTTGTTTCGAGTAACTCCACCAGCACCCAACTGTCGGCCACCGCATTAGCCACGCGATTTGCAGCAACATTCGCAACGTCTTGTGCTGCAAAACGTTCTGCTGGTAGCCTAGTGTGGACCTTCACTGCGGGAATGTTTACCAAAGAACACACCTCTTGAAGTTCTGGGCCTACGGCTGCGAAAGCGAATGGGTCAGCAGGGTGGTTTGCCAGTCCACGCTGAAAAAGCTGATTCATCTCTTCGCGCTGCTGTTCGCGTCGAGGGCTCTGTATCTGCAAGCATGCCTGTCGCAGCAGCTTGTCGCTTGCTGCAGAGAAAACACCTAGTACAAGCAGTCGCCTGTCTGTTCCACCGCCCTTCGCCCTTTCCAGGTGGGACAACGCAGGTTTACGCAGACGGATGCCAATGAGTTTGCTCGGAAGCAGGCGCCTTGACTCTGCCAACCTAGCAATACCCGCAGAACGTGCCGTTGCAGCCATGCGTGCTAACTTGTCAGCTGCAGCACTGAGGCGCAGCGTTGCTGCGTCGCCAAAGGGCAGGGCGCTCTTAAATGCCTCTCGACGTGAAGTTAAGTCAAATATTCGATCCCACAACCACCGGAAAGCTGCATCAGTAAAAGACCTTGCAGCCGACGGACGAGAAATGGGCTCCCAAGAGTTTAGCATGCTGCAAGAAGTGAATAACAAGTTACTTCGAGACGGCGAACGAGTCCCCGAATGCCCTGCACCTTCGTCTTCACAAGCATGTATCAACAGCAGGGCAGAGTGCAGCTGGAGTAATCGCGAGAAAAGTATTGCGTTCCCCCCCAGCAGTGTTTGCGTGTAGGCTTCAAAGTCGTGTGATAGCGCGGCAATACGTTCCAAACTAGCGAGCTGCTGCACTGGCTTCGCGATCAATTCGTTGACGAGGTGCTCGCGCTGCTTCTTGTATACTTGTAGTCGAGTGCGAAACTTTAAGCCTTCGCTGTGAGTCAGCTGCCGGTGCAAGTGGAGGGGTCGCTTCTTCTGCATCTGACGGTGCAGACGGCGTATTGCTTCGCTCTTTTCTCTGGCACGAAGAAGTTGAACTCCCGATGGAGCGTCGCCCTCGGACAGTTGCGGCAAATATTCTGGGCGCCCTGCTTCATCACGGAGATGATCGTTCGTCGTTGGAAACAAAATTAGTTGCAGGGGGTTCTCGATGAACTCAAGCTCCCCAAAATTGCGCTCCGTGTACAGCAAACGAGGGCCTGAATCATAAACGAAAACGTTTCGAACCCAGGCAAGGGACGTGGCAAATAACATGAAAAACTGCTTCTACCATTATCCAGCAAGTCTAGAAAGGCTGAATATAAAATACCTGTTATGTCCGCATTGAGGGAAGACGCGAATGGAATCCCCTCAGTCAAGAAGTAAGCTGCAAGCTCGACCATTGCTGGAGCCGCTCGGCACATTGACTCGGGTACCCCGTGCCCCAATCCGCTGCTCGTCATATCGAAGAGATACAAACTCGACCGATCTTCCTTGAGGAGCCCACCCTGCTGGGGCTGATCAGCAGAAAATGGTGGTGGTGGGAAGGCCCCGAGATAAGCTGGGGCCCGTGGACGCCTCCAGTCTTGCCGTGGAGCAAACACATTTGGCTTCGCTGCCGCGCGGAAAAGCGCTAACAGAAAGAATGGTAGGTGGCGAGGAATCCACCAAAAGAGCTGGGATTGCGTGGGCGGTAGGGTGCAGCACTGCGCTGAGGAATCGCAATCATTACTGACGTTGGTTCCTTCCATTTGCCCACTCTGTGCTTGTAACGTGAACTCATCAGCTTCCGGGTCTGCTAGCTGCCGGAGTCGCTGAAATGGAGTCAGGCTTCCGCTTATATGACTGTGAAAAGCGGTCAAATAGCTTCGGACCTCTGGCTCATTCAGGCACCAGTTCTCTGGGAGGCGCTGGCAATGCATGGCTGCGGCAAACCACCAAAGAGCCGTACACCACGTCTTCGGCACATAGTACAGCATCATGGGTAACATTTCTACATATACGACCAGGAAAGAGGCAAGCAAAGGACAAATCGCTACTATCATCTGTCGTAGTTTCACGCGTACCTGCAAACTCTGCGAAGTGCGTGTCACCTGATAATATGATCGGTGTCTTCGCTCCGGACCCGGCTAGCAATGCATACAGGCGCTCTCGTGCCCAAGGGAAGTGACTCCAAGTCTCCGTCACCAATCTGACAAATGCACACATACAACGCACAGATGTGCCTTATCCCAGCGTGCATACCAAGCAAGCAAAGAGAAAGCATGATTCTTGGCGCATGAGCTGTCAGAAAAACAGCTCTGCAACCCATGAATAGCCCAGTGCAACCACTCCAAATGACAGCTGAGCCAGAAGACAAAACAACTGAGTGCATCCGTGGGTGTAAATGTTGCCACGTAGTGCGCATTCGGCACGCTTATTCCCACAAATAAGCAATTTTCATGTAGGGACTGAAGTCGTAGCATCTTGCCTGTGGTTGGCGAAGGTCTGCAGTGAAGAGACCACTAGATTCACGTCTGCTGTGGACAATTGCAGCTCCTGCTGCAGCCATGCCCACTGCTGCTCTCCCAGCATGTCTCCCATGTCCATGAGCCACCAGCTATCTTTTTCAAAGCTGCACATCCCCATGCACAGCATATTTCGTATGGGCGGAACGGCTTTCTTTCTATGATGAGGAATGAAGAGAAGCAAAGTCTTAGGAGACAACAACCTTTACAGTATCTTTTTCGTAACCAGCCGACTCACCGCAAATCAAGAAAGATCACTTTGACGTTGAGATCTTCGCCAATATAAATTTCGTGAGATGAATACACGCCCTTCCAATCCAGCGACCGAATGGCAGCAGTCTCGTCCACACCCAGAAAATTGAGCATGGTCTCCTTCGACTCTTCCGCAGGACCACAGACACAAGCCTCACGCTGCATTGTACCTCTAGGTAGCACAACCAATCATGAGTGCAGCGGAGACCCCATAGTGCGGGTTGGACTCCCAAGAGTCAAAAGCCGTAAGCAAATGTGGCCGACTAAGCAACGGTTGCATACCATATTTAAATGTGTACATTTTGTTGGCATTATCTTCGCCCATGTCATGGTCGTCCCAAGTCCCCGCAATACTGGGAACTTCTCTCAAGAATTCCTGAAAGTAAAGGAGAACCGGTACTGGTGTCGAAGGTAACAACAGGTCTACCATGAACAGAAGACAGGCGGGCTGTGTAAGCCCGTCTCCCTCTGCTCTTCACGACATTTATCCTTGTGGAGGAAATGTACAATTATCCTCACCGTGTACTCTGTATTAGCAAGCTGGCTGTTGTAAGCTGCGATGAGGCCCGGCGGAGGAATCGGCATCTTTCCCTCCGAGAGCTTCCACAAGAAGTTCCTTGAATCACTTGCAGTTGGGAGCTGCATGTGGTCCGCTGAACAAAAGCATATGCACACCCTAAACTTGGTACGCAGTAAATGCAAATGCATAGTCTGCGTCATAATTACAGTTCGCCGTAGGGGGCTGCAGGAACAGGGTGCGTGGAAATGGCGGATCAACTGTGTTGAACCAAAGAGTGCTACCGTATACGTTATCGCCCATCCAGAGGAAAGCATGGGGCCTTCGGCGGCTGATGTACTTCCACACTCGGCGTCCTTCAATATCATGTTTCGCATCTAGCCCTGAAACGCATGCCACACAGCATCTCCTGTGTTAAATATAATCTGCCTTACCACCCTCAGTGTCGTGTACCCAGTCATGCCTACGGCAGCGTCGACATATTCTATCATATACTTGCCCTCTGGCTGTCTGTTGCACGAAGCATATATAATTCGGTGAGGGCTATGCGGATAGTAGCCCAAGTCGTAGGGGGGGAAAGACGACGATGGAAAGCTGCCTAGAGGCTTCCAGAATGCAGGTGAAGGCTTAAAAACGTAATTAGTGTCTACTCCACTGTCTCTTGTTGAGGTTAAGCCGGCATCGTTTGCCCCCGTCGCCAGTCCAGAAGTGCCCTCCAGGGGCAGGACCTCCGACATGTCGTCGATTGCCACGACGCAAGAACATAGAGCGAGAAGGAGATAAGCCAAACGTAGGGGGCTGATAACCGCTGACGGTCCATATGAGCCTCCTTGCTGTTGCCTTGCATTGAAGGACCGAGCGATGCATAGGAGATCCCGAGACATCATGTCTCCTGCGCTGCCGTTCAAGTGCAGCGACCAGCAGCTCCAACAGCCCTTCACCGCACATCCAGATAGTCCGGATTGTCTGTATTCAGCTAAGTTGCGATGACGTAGCTTTGTATTTGGTTTGGCATCGGTGGAGAGCAGCGTGTAGTCAGTCTTATAAGCGGCGAAGGCTACGACCGTGCGACGCTACGGTTGTCAGCCATTTCTCGGACCCCCTTTCCGTTGTGCTGGGCACTCAAACAGCTCAGTACGCCCAGACAGAATACTAACTGTACAATGGGCTGCAGGAAATAACGCTAATGGCACCTGCAACCAAATCGAACGATTGGCTAAGCGATGCCCCGGTATGTGGCTCACGCCCCGTTTTTAGGGAGACAGCCTTCTAAGAAACGAGCCAAACAAACCGTACGGACTCTCAGAAGGCTTTATATCAGCTAACAATCAGCATTTTTCTCGGACATAAGGACTTTTCCTCCAGCACACGAATAACAACCCCCAGCCCCAAAGAAGCCCCAGGCAGTCATTGGGACTGCACTGCCAGCCTCGATATAACTACCAAGAGTATGCGTGTTCCATACTGCTTACTTGAGAATAATTTGTTACAACTTCTGGACGGTAGTTGAATCACGTAGGCAGGGAGGCGTACTGCTCCGTCTGTTACGTGCGGGCACCAGAACAGCGGTGTAACGGAGCGGTGCCACTTCCCTCTATTATGCCGAAGTGGCAGTTGTTCCCTTCACTGTCTCTTTTGGCTCATGTGAAGGAGGTTCGCGTGCGCCTACACCCTGGACGGGTGGCTTCTGAAGGATGCCGACAGCTTGCCTCTATGTTGATCAGCAGCACGACACGAAGTAAATATCCAGGGCTTCAATCACGCGTCGAATTCTTAGGGTAGGTTTGGTGGGGCGATATGACCTGCGTGGCTTCTAGGTTTCGACAGGAGGGTAGGCACAAAATGAGTCCATCTACCACACAACTTTTAAGGTAACACCTCAGCTTTTTGCGTTGTCGGTATACGCAGAGGATAACCATTTCGTGTTTTTTTGCTTCAGGTACGATGCCCCATCGGAAGTGCACATCGAGTTGAACAACGGCAAGAAGTTCAGGTGAGGCCAGTGGGTTGTCCCACGTGTCCAAACGTTTCTTGTGAATGTTCTGAAAGCGTATAGGTTTAATGGTCTCGTCACGCATGATTTCTGTCGAATTTTGTGATTCTTCTGCGTTGGACCTCAAGGTTCGCCTGCGACGGGTTGTCTCTCAAAGAGCTGCACATGCGCATAGACCGAGAACAGTATCAGCGTAAGCCACGGCGCCATTTCAGCTTAATGTTGCAGCATACTAACCTACCAAGAGTTTACGCTGTGTCTATGTCATACACGGGTGCTAGCTTTGCCTGTTTGCAGTTTACGTTGAACACATTAAGGAACATGCAGCTGACGCAACAGCTGATGACGATGGGTGACATTTACTGCTGATATCGAAGGTAACCAGGAGGCGTACTTCGAGCACATCCCTTGGCGTTCGGCGTTAGAGGGCATGAACGAGAGTGGTGCTAGGAACTGGATAAAAAAGTGGTGCTGGGAACTTGATAAGACCAAAGTTGTGCTGGGAACTGGATAAAACCAATGTTTCCCAAAGTTTGTTCGCGTTTGAGTTTGAACTAAGCCACATTTGAAGCTGTGATGCCTTTATGCGTCGTAGCCTTCGCTGTCCGTCGATTATGGCGGGGCGGTTGCCCCGATCCCGTGTGTCCCCGGGGTAACCAGGTTTATTCTCATGTACCCATCCTTATCTGATATTTCACTTCGACAACCCTATTTTTCCATAGTGGATTCTTCTGCCGCTCAATCCTAAGCAGTAATGCCTATGTGAACGTGCAAGAACAGGGCTCCATAGTCGGGAAACAGGCACTATGTAGACTGAAGCATTCCTGTCATCTGCAATCTAGTGTGCTCTTCTATTCCGCTATCCACTGTAGCAAGCGGCAAGTTTGTACTTGCAGCTCAGCAGACTACTTTCTACCATGGAAGCCAAAATATTTCATGGCGCAAATCTTTGGGTGATCCTTTCTCTTATCGACCCAGATTGCAGTCAACACCAAAGGTACAGCCCTTTCCCGCCATTGATCTTCAGAGCGAGGAGGAACGGGCCGCTGCCTCATAGGCACTGCGCATCCAGAGCTTCAAACTAGCATGTCGGCGCGAGCCTCAACTGTTTACCGCGGGGTAGGGAAATGGCTGCACTCTCTGGGGTTGGAGCTCACCCACGCCCCATTTTCTGTGTGGCAACAGACTTACGAGGTGGGTCAAGTTATACTAGGTCCATCATTTCCACAGTGGTGTCCAAGCGGACAGTGAAAGCCATGCAAACAGAGGCTCCCAATCAACCACAGCCTCAGGCGGTATACTGCCTGACCAGTTTTGTCTGAGCTTGTTACTTGGGCAACAACCTCCGGCTAGATCTTGTCCGCCTTAACTGACAAGAAAGGATGTGTCATCAAGTACTTCTCGGGGAGCCAGTTGGAACCCCTTTCCTGGGAACATATCAACACATGGAACCACAGAACGAGATCTGAATCACCCTCTATCAAACCTACCACGCAGAAACAGGCACACCGTCACTGCTGACGATAATCGGTTCCTCGCTACTCACCTTGCGCCTTCTGTCTAGATACCGTGTCATTGGGTTGCTGTTTTCTGCTCGTTCTCTCTCCTTGTTTGCAAGCATCCACTCCGTAGTGAAGCGCTTAGGCTTGATACCTGAAAGGGGAAGGCAATGTCGCATCATGAAGAATGCCGCCGCACGCCGGCACTTGAAAACCCCTGACTGCGAAGCATGTCAATGACACAACACGGAAGCGTCTTGCTGCACAGACGGCGACTGCCCAGGCCTACCGATGAGCGAGAATGTTGTTATCATGAAGGCGACGGATAGGGAGAACAGCAGCAACGGCACCGACGCCACGATCATGTTGTGTTGCAACAACCAGGCGCTGAAAACCATATGCCGCACCACAACTGGAAGATCACGCAGGAGTTTTTCGGTTCGAGAGTGACGCAGGGAGGCAACTGGAGCCCAATAACTTCAAAGCAATGCCGCTACAGTCGACAATGCGGCGGTGGCAAAATTCTTCGACTTACTAGTGAGCAGGGCTGTCCCTTGCGAACTGCCCTTTATAAACTGTGTGAAAGACGCCCACTGGAGCCAAGTACCAACGCTGCCAGTCGTACTTATGGTTATACGTGGTCTGGGTAAGTCGGTAGACTTTCGGGCTGCCATCGGGTCCGAATTCTCGTGGAGGAGGGGACGGAAGATGTAGGTGTGGAGAATGTGTGGCAATATTCCTCACGTTAGAGAGCAGAGGTGCAAAGGAACTTCCCTTCCCTATTAGGGTTGCCGGACCCCTAAAAGTCAGGGCAGTAGGTCGTGCGCAAGAGCGCACGAGAAGGTAAGGAAACATCGCGACGTGATGGGTTGTCATACAAAAGAGGAATACAAAAGTAATTATCCACTTTTACGTGGGGAGCACTCAGCTCTAACTACGTTCAGTTGGGGCTGGGCGGAAGCCATGTCTTAGCAACAATGCAGGCGGTGTAGTGAACAGCGGGCTGTGCTGTACGTGCGTATCCTATGTCAACCTACTGGGTTAAAACTCTACATCTATTCTCTAAATGCAACATAGCTCTACTATTATGACCTAAATATTCAAAGAATCGTCCTTAAAACATATTCGAGTCCAATAGTCTTAAAAGGAAAACCGCGGAATCATAAATCTGAAGACGGTGGCGTAAGTCTCCCAGCCGCAGCTTCAGTTATCACAACGAGCCCCTAACCTGGTGTGGCTGACGAGCTTTCTTGACTTAGTTACCTTAAGTTTCTATCTAAACTATAACAGTTTATCTCTACTAGTACTGTATTTGTTCTCTTTCACCTAACAAGGCCTCTGAATGTTCCACATGAACTCCATTGTAATGCGTGTGCACTACAACTTCCCCACTTCGCGGACTGAACCAGGCGTCCCTAGATTGTGTTGTTCCCATCTCTCTATTCCTCTATTTTCGCCTGCCCATGGTATTGGGTCATTCCCCGGCCCTAGGGTAGTGGGTCACCTGCATTGCGTAGTTATGCTAGAGCGTTTACTAGAATNTAGAATAGTTATTATTATAACGCGTGCTCTCTGCCCCTAATCAGTGATAGAAGCGAGCTACAATGTAGATAAATACTTAAAGTAAGAGTTTCACAAAATTAGCTGACCTCCTTCGCCTGTTCTCAGGCCTCCTGGGAGGTGAGCTCAGGGCCTGGGTGTTGCGGGAAGGAGGCAGCTTGTAACGCTTGCTCTCTGGCCTCAATTAAGGACGGAAGCAAGCTGCAATGTAGGTAAAGACTTAAGCACGAGTTTTACGAAGGCAGCCAACCTCATGCGTGAACACAAGGGAGCCTCAGCGTAGCTTCCTTTCATGCATGCTTTACCTCTGTACACTTACCTAGTGTTCGTATTGGCTTACACGCAACCTATCAAGGCAAAGTGAAGGCTCCTGTGCGACCTGCAGGCAGGCCATAGTACAATTATTATGTTTGTTACTACTATTATCATTATTCCCTTGTTCTGTTTTGTGCGTTTTTTTTATAACTCTATCCATTCGTTTCTTTTCTTTTTCTCTTCCTTCTGTTCTTTATTCTTATCCCGTCCCTCTGAGTGATCCGCTTGTTGTCTCTGGATTGTAATGGCACGATTCTTTTCTATATTCATGCATGTGAGTTACACCGTTCTGCAACCTGAGACCGAGTGCGAGAGTAGTGCGCGTGCGAGTGCATGTGCACTTTCTCCCCCTCCTTTCGCTGAAAGACTGCCAACACGGCTGCAGCTTCCCGGCCGATACCCCACATGCCTGCTCCTCAGGGGACCCCTGGCTCGCCTCTACAATGATGTCCTTTTTTGGTGTTTCCGCACTAGTTCGAACAATAGGTATCCTTCATCACTTAGCATTCTCGATGCTCATTTTCGTCTCAAACTTAGACGGTAGCGTTCGACTGTCTTAGCCCGAAGGAGACTGTAGTGAATACCCATTAAAATTACGGCAACACAGCCGTGCTCGTTGTGCAAGAGTAAGGGTTGGTTGAACAGTGGAAATGCGTGTGTTTGTTGATGTTTACTGAGCAAATAATTGATGAATGCATTAAATATTGTTTACGAAGAGACGTATTGATATGACTACGGGAGATGATGTCATGAAACTTGATTCGAAATGTGTTCCAACATACCAGGCCGTCTCCTGTCCCAGCCCCAAATGCGGGGTCTAGTGGGGTTTCCGAACAGAACAATCTTGAGAGCAAACAAGAGAAGAACCTCCACTAAGCTTTTTTATCTTTGTTATTTTGCTGCATCAGATGAGATATCTGAGTGTCTGCAGCAGTTTACTTGGGGATGTCAGTTAACTTATGCCTGCCGGCCCGGTAGACTCAGCTGTAAGGTTCTAAGAATGCGCCCCACAGTCGTCTTTCAGAGGAACAGCCTACTAATATGTCATATTTATAAAAAATATTACACTAACATTTGGTATTCTCTAAGACCGTAAACAGCCCATCATCTGAGGGAACTTCGATCCCTACTACGTCTCACATTTGGATTTTTGTATGCATTTGTGTTGCCGTCAGGGGCATAAGACGCAGAGCCGCGGGCATTGTTTGGTGCATTCAGTGAAGGGAGTGGGATCAAGTTCCGAGAGCCCCATGATCCCTAAGGCCCCTAACTTCCCTAATCTGGCCCGCTGTAGGGGAGTTTCTCCCGCAGAATCCCCTGATCCCCTGAAACGGAAAGCGCCTTACAAGCGCTCTCATCTCCTTCCCCTCGACGTACTGCTGCTATTCCCACATTTATCGACGCCCTCTCTTTACCGAAGTATTCTCTTTTACAGATCTCCCACCAGCACTGTGCCACCACATCACTTGCTTCTTGCCCGTAACCCTCCTCTGACAGTCGCTGCGCCTTAAGCTGTGAACAACCTACTGACTGAGGATTAATCAAACTTTTCGAAGCTCCTGTATCTAGGAGAGCCTCCGATTGACGCTAGGCTACATCTACTCATGAGGCTGCTGTAGATGCCGCTGCTGTAGATCCCACACTACGCAGTGCGCCCCCCTTAGTAGGGTCGTCACTTACCCAGATATCACGCCACGATGGCGATACTGCATCATTCACCTCTTGCCCATAGCCCTCTTCTGAGACCTCAGTTTGCTTTGTGCTGTTGTTTCCCAGTTCTTGCCGTGGCTCTTCTCGTTACACCTTTGCTGACTCTGACCCACTCAGCTCCGTTGACCGCTGCTGGCACTCCTAGTACGTCTGTCTCCGCTGATACCGTTTAATTCGCCGTTTAAAACGCTCAGTTCCTTCGGCTGTGGAGGCTGTTGGCTGTATACCAGCACTTTCTCTTGTATTTATCCCTCTCCGAGCCAATATTAGACACTCTCTAGCATAGTATCCCATGCCTGCACACTTCTTACATATTTCTTCTGCTCGCCTTAATGGCTCACTGCGTAATTGACACTGTCGCGAGTTAGGTACCTTTCCCTGGCATTCAAAACGAGCACTATCCCACGGTCCGCCTTGTGATAGGGGAGTTGCTTTGTTATCGTCTAATTATTTCTCGCCGCGGTTTGCCTCCTTTCGCTGTCTCTGTGACCTAGCAAAATGCTGCCAAGGCGTTGAAGGAAGTCGTAAGGACGAGAGAGGAGGCACTATATAAGGCGATACTGTGGAGAATAATGGTACAAGAACTGAGACAAGGTTCTTTGTCAGTTATCTGTCAGCCATAAGAACTTCATCAGCTAGATTGGCTTTGAATAACTCCAGCGGACCTTCTGATGGCAGGGGTTCACCGCCACTCAATTCGCATTGTCTTGGGTTTTACCCCATGCTTGCGGCAGGCGCTTGTCACACCAGCAGTGGCAGGATTCTCGCACAGCTCACCGGCCAGGCCTCCACCCATTCACGGTCTCGCTACCTCATTCGTATTGGCGCTGTTCATCCTACTACCATCCTATGAAACGATTGCTTGACCCTTGCTTCTAGGATGCTTATGCTAACCGCTAGTTACGTACTATGTGTCCGGCCTAGCCGACGCTGACATTCTAGTGCCAGGCACTACACTGTCCCCACCAAACTATCAGTTGCTTTTCATCTTTGCTCGCAGCTCGCTTGATCCGTTGGTGGGATATTCATAGCTGAAGTACAGCTTTCAATTCCTGCCATGGACCTTTTCCCTCACTTTCAGGTGGAGGGCCCGATTTTCATCGCCAACGCTGAGCATGACCAGTTTCTAGTTGTGGCAATAGGTGCAATAGTGTGCAAACATAAGTAAGGCAGCAAGCTACAGGCTAACGCTGGCTGAGCAAGGCGTTGGAGATAGCTGAGACTGCTTTCTTATCCCCCCGTCTCAGGCAGTTGGTCAGGCGCTTTGACGCTAAATGCATTCCAGCGCCCGCTGCTTAAACTTTCCAGAAGTCTTCATGGAACACACGGAGGCCCTCCCCCGACGTGGCGAGCCTCAAAAGCGTCTCCACGCCCCGTTGTTGGGTTGCCACCGCTACCAACCCATGGATCGTGTCTGAACGTTCTCAGTGACGCTGTCACTGGTCAGCTACGGCGGCCTATGCCCTACAGTTGGGTTGGAGGCCGCTGTTGAAAGCTTGGATCCCAACCTAGTAAGAAGTTGAGCCGCTGCCAGTGGGCAGCATGAGTGCTCCTGTAATGTCAGGCACTACAGGCGGTCAACTGTTGGGCAGGGCACTACAACGGTGCCCGTGAATGGCATCGGGCGGCAGGCAAAAGTGAGCACTACGCGTTAAAATTCTAAGTGCGACAATACTAATTGTTGCTCGGTGGAGTACTATACATAAAAGGTGTGGTCCCCTTGATAGCTATTCCTTATGGGGCTCAGAGTCAGAGGCAATACTAGCTGCACACATGTGGGGGAAGTAGGGCGAGTTTCCCTCCTCATTGTCCTGGTAAGCGAAGATCCTCCCCAAAAAGCGAATTTAAAGCTCATAGAGGGGGTTCTGGGAGAAGGGGGAATCCAGCGAGGGCCATCCTCAAGCTTCCCCCCACCAAAAGAGATTGCATTGCTTATTACACGGCATGGGGTCCAAAAAAAACGAGCTGCTGGCGGCTTTAGGACCGTTGTGAGCTGTAACGGGGCCCAAAAGTATACACCAATCGGTCCTCGAAATCCTGCTCACTTTGACGAGAGCCGTCGATCTTGTTCGAGGGCCGTCGTGATTTGCGGTATGCAATTGAGTCAAGGCACATTATATAAGAGCTTACATAAAGCAGATGAGCTGGTCTCCAGTCCCCCCGCCACCCTGGGCACAGGGGACCAAGGGTCCTGGGATGGGGGGCAGGAGGCGGCCCGCCATGAGTTGCACCGCGCTCCTCTCGGTAACTTGTGTTGTAATGCCATGTGTGAGCGCAACCATGCCCCCGTCGGGGCATGCGCTAACACCAGGCAGTTGCTGAACACGTGCTTAGCCCTTACTAAGCAGCCTGCACGCAAGTAAAAATACGCATAGCAACTTCGGAGAGATAATGGTAAACTCGCCATACCTCCTGTTTCTAGGCGTCCTGCTCACAAGAGTGCAGGCTTCTGATTCTGATGGCATGTGAAGGCAGCCTTCCCTGAGTACTACTTCCCTTTACAGCTGCATCTTCTGCTGCGAAAGGAACCCACCCAGCAAGCGTGCCCAAAACCCTCTTGATGCGTGCACGAACACTTTAGTCAATTGTTACTGTGACGAAGCTACCTACTTTCCAGCATATACACAAATGTGAATGCATCCACCCATCGCTGGTAGGTTCTGCTGCACGCCATCTTCTGCAACCAGTTCCTTCACAACTGAACACGATGCGGCAGGACATCTGGGAAATTCTTCTTGCACAGCCGCAACTAGCTACCTCAACAAAGCACGGAAATTTGCCTTGTGATCTTACATGTTGCTTCTCTTATTCCACAAGTCCTCCTACCTTGGGGGCTGCATTCGCATATGAAAACTGCTACAAAGTTCGAATTTAAGCTCGCAGTAACCTTTGCAAGAGACAGGCGAGCCTTTGCAACGGAAGCGTGCGTCACAATATTGTGCTTCTCTACAAGGGCTGGCCTCAGCCCTACGTCTCTGTACTCGCCGCGAGTGTCCCAACCCGCAGTGGAGCAGAGCTCGTAAGCCGGCCGTAGTCCGTCAGTAGCCGCCACGCAACCCCCTTCCCAAAACACTATGCTTTTCGGGAAGGTAAACACTAGTAACACTCATCTAAAACTTCCCACATCGGTGCTTGACTGCAGATATGCTGTGAGCTTTGTGCCTTGCATCGTTTAGTTGTTTCTAACTCCAAGTTTAAATCCTATATGCATGTTTCTAATCCATATTGGCTCTACCACTCACACCTTTCTCCCCGAGGGAATACAAAGTCAAGTAACCTGGAAAAGATGACCTATTGCGTAGTACGACGTTTGCAGAAAGCGACCTTGAAGTCGAATGTTGCCTCAAAGTTTGACCAATCAACGTACAGTTGCGTAAACGATTGTCACAGCGTCAAAATTGCCGGCAGTAGCCAACACAGCGAAGTAACAACGCAGCAGCCACCACATATCCAGGCTTGGATGTACTTTCTCGGCTATATGCGGAGCCAAGTCATTCACTTATTACCCAGTAATGAGGCTAAACGGCGCCGAACGATACCAACTGTACTTCTAAGGAGCGAAGTGGGGCGCCACCCTCCTAATACACCAGGAGTCCTCACTTGGTCGTCGCCCCTGGCCAGCACCAGCTACGCAGTGTGGGCTGCCCTTATTGAGCAGCTTCGCGTTGACAAAGGATTGAAGTGAACAAGAGAGACACCTAGCCTGGATAAGTAATCGTTGCTTTTCAGCATGCCCGCCGCCACCTAATCGACGAACGCAACGATAGCGACTGTGAGACAGCTGTGGCATAGGCATCGCGCGTTGTCAGAGCAAAACGTCGCGATGCAACGCAGGCAGACTTCCACGACGCCTTAGGAAAAACAACCAAATAAGTTTTTACAGCTTGGCGTTTCCAGCTCTAACCGTGTCCATCATCCCTGCTAGAAATGCGGTCACTGAGAGGGGCCTTCTGTTGCTATCAACGGAATTTAATCACGATCACTTGACCGACCACGCCGACGGTCACGATCCCTATCCCCGCCTGCGTCATACAACGACATCCAATGCCTTTCCCTATTGAATACACACACTGACATTCCAGCAGACTTTTACTCTAGGATCTACATTAAGCTTGATGAGAAACCAGACAATTCGTTACCTCTGCTGGGTGAACGCGACATGCTGCGGGATTCGCTTCGCCGTCGGCCCCTCCGTCTCTCATGTCTGTCGCTTCGAGTACGGCGGCTTCTTCCGCCAGACCGGGAGCGGCTCCGACTTCTGCTGCGGTCATGGGAGGCTGAAAATACGCGTATCCAAAAAACATCAAGACCAAACCCAGCCAGATGATCCACATTGTTCATGTGGTGCACCCGAAGTGTTGATCGCGTAGGACTGTATCAGCCTGGAAAAGCCTGCACTAAATGTTGTCGTAAAACTCCCCACTGGGAAATGCCCGTGCACTGAGCTTTAGGCCTGGTTGTTGGCTTACGTGCGCGAGCCCGCGCCGGCGGTGCATCGTCATTATCCCATCCTCTCATGCCACCCGTATCGGGAATTGTATCATCTGCACAAGCAGGATACCACAAACAGCGTTTAGAGCACGTTACTGCATCCAGCAGCGTTACGATATCATACGGTTTTCACCAACAGGCTACTATGCAGCTAAGCCGTGAAGTTCTACGGAAACGTACATGCCACCAGCGTTGGCGGCTTTGGAGGGGCGGTTCCTGTCGCGAACTGCTTGATTTGCTTGTTGAATTCTGTAGCCATCATCTGCTCATGTCTACGCACCAGCTCTTCGTTGATACGCGCCGCCTGTCAAAACAGCAATACTCATATTGCATGTAAATATACGCGAGGCATGGAATGACTGCCTCTCTCCGTACTGCAGCAGAGTGTAAACTCTATGCTCGATCATGTAAAAGTCAAGTTCTCACCTCTTCTCTTTTCCTCTCCATTTCTAGCCTTCTGTTTTCCAAAAATTCTGGAGGGATCCCCGTCGGAGTATTCTGCGCATAGAACGCCATAAAGCGTGCAACCACGAAACACCGGCAACCGTTGCTTGCACCACTAACAATACACGAAGCCTTGACGGGAATTTAACGTGAACTTGCGTAGAAGGCAGCATGTGCTGACCAGTTACCTCTTGCACTCTGCAGGCGTACGCTTTGAGAAGTGAAATAAACCTCTGGTGAACTGTAAATGGCTTAATGAGACTGAAGTTTTTGACTATTGCACACTAATTACCTGGGCACTCAAGAGGAGCTTCCAAAGTTCGCGGACAAAATGTGTGGCCTGTTTACCAACAAATCCGGTCAGCGATATAGCAAGTTTCTTGGGACACAGGTAATTCTTTCCTGCACACAAGCACAGACACTTCGAACTCCCACGTATAAATTTATGAATTCATGCTGAGCGTTGACTTACCTTGCGTGCAGTAGCCCCCAAAAGCTCCCTGTTCTCAAAGGATGACGAAAAAGAATATCCGTCTAAGTGTAAAGCGTGTTAATGCGGAGCCAGCTACCCGACGTACTCTCGTCAACATCTGCAGCGAGAGCTTCCTCCGGTACTAATTGCGAAAGACAATAAGAAATTACGATGTCATCTTCGAAGCCTGAGCCAGCAAACTCGGAAAAAGTTGCAGTGTTACGTGATGTTGCACCCTGGGCTTGCTTCATGCTCGTATCCGCAAAAATACAGAGTAAGACCTACCGAGGAGCTCGGTGATCTTATGGTTGATCCAGGCCTTCATAACCTCCACGTTAACCTTGCTCATGTCGACTTCCTGGTCGAATATTGCGGGCCACTACAAAGAAACAAAGTACAGCCAAGTACACAGTTGATTTTATTTCTTCTGTAAGGACTGGATACCAAGCGTTCACATTCATGAGCATGTCCGTTCTATCGAGTCAGACGTCAAGAACAAGAAGCAGTGCTGCATGGGGAAAAGTGATATCGCTCACTTTTCTCTGCGCAATGAGCTGGCTGTCCTTGTCCCTAAAGAACGGAGTCTGGTCCGTAGAAGTCCCTTTGTAGAAATTCCCCGACATTTCTAAGTCAGCGAAAGCCACTACAGGTACCTAACGGGTTATATGAGGCCCCGACGTGCCAGCCAGGCTTCAAATAGTGTTGCCGCTGGGCAATATCTTTCGGTAATACCTCACGAAGTATCGCCCGCCAAGAACTCCCCGCGACGGGATGCTCTCAAGCGTCAACAGGGAAGCGGGATCCAAGTGCCCCCGATGTCACCTAGATCCCAGAAATGTATAGGCGATAGCGAAGTTCTAGCAAAAACAGGCTTCCTTCGGCATATACCGTAGGATATGGCGATGTTCGCTTGCTATGCATGCTTCCGGCTCAGTAGAACCTCCGCAGTTGAAGCCGTCAAGCATACACGAAACTCCCGCTCCATACAGATATGGATATTATGGAAAATTGTGCCAAGGGAACAGTGAAAAGGGCTATGCTTCAAGCCACTGGAGGAAAAGGATTGCCGACGTCTGTCGGGCCGCGCAGACCGTCAGGCACCAGAGACCCCAACGAGCGTGAGAAACTCAAACGCTTTGGAATTTGAGAAAATAAATATATATTTTCCAGTATAACAACTACGATCAGCGACAAGAGTTAGTTAAGCTTTGATGCAACAACTTGCTCTGCATGCATTAGCAGGAGGGGGCCCCGTTGCCTAGAATCACGCTGTCTTTCTAGTGCGGTGCAGTTCAACGGTAGCAAGAGGAGGAGCACCTTCAGGTGAAGGCGTCAGACTAACTAGCACTAAGACCATATGAGTTAATGTGTATTCGCGTGAATAAGAACTTAATTAGTCTGATACAGTAACATTGCAATAGGACCGTTCAACAGAATTCCCGGTGGGTTAAAGCACGCCATAATTCACACTGTCCGCTTGAGGGCAAGAGAAATTCTTCGAGTGTCGCCCTGCTGAAGAGCCGGGGGCTAGCCGATCCTCTGGGATTTCATTATTTTCTCCCGCCTGACCATATTGGGTGTACAAATTTGGACGATTTGTGACTCCGAAGGGGATTTTGGGTCTAACCCGCCTTTTTACCAGTCGTTCTATGGCCTTATTCAAGGACAGAAGCGAGCTGCAATGTAGGTAAAGACTTAAAGTAAAAGTTTCCCAACAACAGCAGACCTCATTCCCCTGTCCACAGGCGTCCTGGGCGTTGATCTCAGGCCCGGGTGTTGCGAGGTGTTGCATGGTCTGCCTACAGTTAGCACAGGAGCCTTGACCTTAGTAGGCTGCGTGTATGAAAACGCAAACGTTCTATAAGTGTATTCAGAGGTAAAGCATGCAATAACAGAAGCTTCGTTGAAGCATCCCTATGTTCTCGCTCGAGGCTGGCTTGTATTACCAGCCGCAGCGAGGTGCGCTGCAATCGCACTTCAGGCCATCCCCTCCCCGCAAGACCCAGGCCTGAGCTCAACGCCCAGGATGCCTGAGGAAAGAAGGGGGTCAGCTGCTGTTGGCGAAGTCTTACTTTAACTCTTTACCTGCATTTCAGCTGGCTTCTGTCCTTGACTAAGGCCAGAGAGCGACCGTTATAGGTGTCGCAACGTGAGCTTAGGATGGAGTGTGTGAAACTGGTAAATGTATTGCTGCAGGCAAGTTTTGAACAGCTGCAAACAGCGTCACCGCATGTATCAAAATGTTGCTTGGTTATATCTGCATATGGACTTGCCTTGCAGCACGAGTTGGGGCAAGGTCCGCTGTAACACATGAGAAGATCTGTAACGAGAGTTCTCGGTGTTACCGAGGATAGTCCCGAGCTGCGAGAGAGTCAAAGGACCTATCAACTTCACAAGTGCTGCTGAACTCCCCTGCAGTCACCAGGCGGCCTGGGTGTGGCGGCAAGAGCGCCTGAGGTTGACGAAGAGGAAGCGGCCCCCATGCATTGCAGCGCATTTTGCTGCAACTGCTGCTGCAGCGCAACTCCATATGCACGCACAACCAAGCCATATTGCTGGATGCTCTACAACTGAAGACGATTATCGGGCACTTACTTAGCCCTGAGTGGCCGGCCTGCGCACAACTATGAGTACATATCCTAGCTTCGAAAAAACAACGCTGCAACAGGCAGCAGTCGCAGCACACTGTGTCACCGTTGCAAATACTCCTGCAGGTTCGGAGTGAATGCACGTCATCCAAATACAGAGGCGCGTAAGCGAAGTTAAATGAGAAGTGCACTGCTGAACCCTGTAAGCAGTAGCTAGAGCAGTGGAGGTTTTCGCTTCACCGATATTTTAAGGAGTTGATGCCGACGCGCGTCGGGGCCCTCGTATCCTGCTCTTTAGGCAGCATCGAGTTGTGACCAAAAGCGTTAGTTGAGGGTATCTCCTTTTTTTTAGCAGTTCATCAGCCTGCTTCTTGATTCCCTCTTTATCCTACAGGGACCGCCTGTCCCTCGGAACAGAGCTTGGAGCGGGAGTGTCGTCGGCGCGGGGCAGTGGGCGTCCAGCTGGTGGTCAGCCTGATCGAAGCTAATTATTATTTAATGGATCTAGGAATTCTTCCTACAACTGTACCCGCTTCTGATTCTTTTCGGTTTTTGACTACATTGAATCCCTTCAAATCCCTGTCCTCATAAAACCACCATCAGGGAGTGAATGGATTTCTCAGGCATTACCTGAAGCGCCGTTGCACTGCATTTGAGCGTTTGAGTCTCGTACATTTTGTCTGAGTCATGGATGCCACTTTTCTTATTGTACGGGATGCAGACGCTATTGGGAGCTGAAGGACCCGCGCTCTATAATTGGTTTCGGGCGCGTGGACCTCCATTGTGAGAAACTCCCGTATAGCAAGCCACCTAAAGGGAATTTGGGGCCTTACGGAACATAAGGCCATCGGAACTGGACTCGACCCTCATCAGTGGGCGCATCAAACAATTGTTCGTTTCTGCGTCTTGTGCCGCCAACGACGACACAGACGCAGACAAAAACATAACTCTGAATTCCAGTAGGGATCCGAGTCTCCTCACTCGGTTGGGTGTTCTGCAACAGTAACAATGAAGATACTGGGGGAGAAGGAACCTGAATATGTGTGGGTGTGTGGGCTGAACTCTCAGTCCCTCCCCTGGTGTGCGGGATTTCGTTCACGTTAATAAACAATATTACACTTTAGTGTAACATTTCAACCAGCATGCATGAATAATAGGCTGTTCCTCTGAAAGTCCTGTGCTGGGCACACTCGTCAATTCCCACTGCCGAGTATGGTGGGCCGGCGGGCGTAAACTGACTCAGCTAGCGAAACTCAAGTATTTCATCCGTTTCGAGAAGCAAACAAGAGCAAACAAAACTTAAAGAAGGTTTTCTCTTGTTTTCTTCTCCAAAATAGTTCTACTCTCACTCGTACTTGGCCCGGCGCTGCGGCGTTAGGGGTTCGGAGAGGAGGCGGCATGGCATGTTCCAACACCCGCTTGCATACAGGCATCTCGTTTAGTCAAAACAATACACCACTTTTGTTAACAGTATCAAATATACTCATTCAATACTTACCCAATAAATAGCAATCTGAACTCATGTCCATTTCCACTGTTCAACCAATTCTCACTCCTGCGGAACAAGCTCGGCAATGTTACCATGATCGTAGTGAGTATACACTACATCCATGGTGTTGTGTCGTCTTGAGGCTGCATCCGCGCCCTTCCCTGAGTCGCCCACGGCAGGCCTAGCGTTATGCTGTGGTGAGCGGGTCTAACCTAGAAGTTACGTGTCATGGTAATATGGCACATTTGTGGATTGACCTCGCATCTTAAGCATATAGTTATACTGACCGTCGTTTCCTGCCATCCACGAACACAGGCATGTAGCATCGTTTCTTCGTAAGCTCAGATATGAGTTCCATTTGCAGCCCGTCTTAAGTAGCGCTAGCAAACCCTGAGCTTTAGTACGGCCTGCATCCGCACAAAGTTGACTCAAGACGGTTCTGCAGGTGCGGCTGTCACTTCCTTCGGCCCCACCATTTCAAGGCAGCTTTGTGGGGGCCATGGCGTTTCTCTGATTGAGTTGTTTGCTCCCTTGGCAACGCTGCTCGAAGTCCTGCTTATTCAGTTCCTTAGCGCGCTTCCTACACATGCAGTCTCGAGTTGCGTGGCTTTGCGCGCTACAGAAGAAGCAGGTGCTCTGCTCATAATCTTTCCCCGGCTTTCGCGGTGCCGAATTCGCTTACACGCGTCTGCCCTCGCAACGCTTCTTCTACTGCGCGGGGGCGACGTTCACTGTGCCAATCTCTAGAGGTCTTACGCGAGGTCCATTGCCAGTCCCTTTTTTTCCCTCTCCTCTACCGCGGTGGAAATAATGCTTCTCCCCCTTCTGATGCGTAAGGAGTCCATCATCTCGGCGAGTTCCACCATTTCGCCCCCCTCCTTGGCCTAACAGACAATGACTCACCCCCGTTCAGAGACAGTCCTATTATGAATCATTCGTCTCCGAGCACTGATTCCGCTGTGGGGATTCCTCGCAAAGCATTAGCGTTTCGCGTATAGCGCTGCTATAACGCTAGTTCTCTGGCCTTTATCCAGGGCAGAGGCGAGCCGCAATGTAGGCAAAGACTTAAGCAAAAGTTTCCCAAAAGCAGCTGACCTCCTTCCTGGGTCCCTAGGCATCCTGGGCGTTGAGATCAGGGCCTGGGTGTTGCGGGGAGGAGGCAGCCAGAAGTGGGGTTGCAACGCACCCCGCTGCGGCTGGTAGTACAGCCAGCCCCACGCGTGCGCGCAAGGAAGCTTCACCGAATCTTCCTCTGATGCATGCTTTACCTCTGAACGTACTTGTCGAACGTTTGCAAGCGTTTACACGCAACGTGCTAAAACCAGGTGAAAGCGTCTGCGCTAACTTACGCTGCAACAGCTGCAACAGCTGCGTTGAGAACTTCCCTCGTCTCCGTGCTCGAAGTTTTCCACTAGCCGTCTCTCCTCCAGAGTTGGGTATGAACCTGCACTACAGCGCAACTATACAAGCTTGGGGGTGGCCATGACGCTGATGCTGTGTTTGAGCCACTGACTCACAGCAGAGTCACAGGGAGATTTACTAGTCTGGGACATCCCGTGCAAGACGACTGGACTCCAATCCGTTTTAGAGACTATTATTTGATTATTTAGGTAAAATTACTGGATATACGCTGATTTTATAGTATACGTGCAGACTGTGCATCTCATTACGTATACATAGGATCCCTATACAATAACAGCCGTTCGGCTGTTCACTGCAAAAGCTGCTCGCATCGTATGGTGTCTGTTTTGCGCCAGGTGTAGTTTTTTGGCTCATCATGGTGCATGGAATTTCGAAAGCAGGTTCACAAAGTACCGGACAGAGACAAATGGAGACGAAACTTACCTTAATTGTTGTCTTGGATTGCCCTTACCCCACTGCCGACTGAACAGACCTGATGGAGAGCGGCAGCGGATACAACGGCTTCACGCTCGCAAAATCGCCGAGTCCAACTCATCCTGAGTACATCCGGTCCTCTTAATGAATTTGCATTGACTTTTTTGTGTTTTAACGGACATGGGAGGTCTTATTGGGATGTGAACCTACTACACCTCGGCCATTACTGGGGTCATGTGGCAGACGGAGCTCCGTGGAGCTCGCCACAGCAGGAACTTCATATTAACAACAAGCAGTGCTTTACCAGCCCCTAAGAATTAATGCTTGAGTTTAATATGAACAGTGTCTAGCTTTGCTTGACGTGCTGGGGGTCGTCGTTCTCAAGCTAAGGAGCCCTCCCCTGCCTTGGCTGGTTGTCTTGCTGTTTTGAATGACGATGAGCCGGAGATACGGATGATGCAACACGTGTCGGATAATTTAGTAAAAATGCAAGTTAGTCCCTCAGGACACCTGGGTGGGTATGGAAGCCCGCGGTTCACGCATGATGCACATGAAGGTGGTAGCAAGACAACAACGGAAATCACTCAGGACCACGGGAATCCGCCTGGGCAACACTTACAAGGACAGGATGATTCGGAAAGCGTTGTCAGCGAACTGATATTCCGTCTTAAGGAGAGCATCAGCGAGCAGGCAGGGAGCTGGTGGAGGGCTTCAATGGCGAAGGTGGCGAGGAGGCCTCTGCTCGCTTCATACGAAACGTCTCCAGCTGAAGTTTTCGAAAGCACCCATGAGATCCAAGATGAGCTTGTTCCAGTATGCATCGCATCCCGGCGATATATAACAGCTGTTTGGGACAGGGCTACGTAGGGTTCACCACGTTCGAGTTTTGGTCACCTGTCGATGAAAAATATGCTGCCATGCTACAGAATTCCACAGAGAACCTAATGCTTGACCTTATTTATTAGCAAAATGGCCAAATGTTTAGCTGGCCGTTGCCCATCCCCAGGAATATGCCGAATCGGTGGGCATTCGTTTCAGTTTTTTTGACCCTGCGGCCATGTGCTTTAACGCAGGGACCAAATGAGAACTCTGTTTTCAGCAGTAATTGGCACGATCGCCTGCAGTGGGCATTTCAGCGAGTGCTCACTCTCCGTGAGTCTCAGGACTCGAGGTCGGCCAGCCAGCTCAGAAGACGACTGTTCGAACGCGAGCTCGCCCTCAATCAGTAAGGCGTCGGTTCAAATAGCCTATCCTTCTCGTAAGGGCTGTGCGTCAGAACTAGTGTGATACCCTTGCAGTGCAACTTATGCGAGAAGTTCTAGCACACCATGTGGGGAGGCTACAACTTTTCCACATTTGACGAGGCCACACATGTAAAATAGTCTTGTGGCGTGCTGTACTACAGCGAGATTGGATCATTTGCGGCAGCTGCCCGTGCAGCAGCAGTTGTATTGGTGCACTCTCTGACGTTGGAAGAACGATATAAGCAAAGGGAAAAGTTTAAGTGTGAGAACCAGGAGGTACAACCGCGAAAAGGACCAGCCCAGTGCTTTATACGCATCAGACCGGAAGAGTACCCGACGTTGTGGCGTGTCTACCAACCAAAATTTCCAGACGGTAAGCCTACGACACATCAGAAATCCTGCCGCCGCTCATTTCAGTCAAGGCCTTGGCCGTCCACCAAGGTGTTAGGAATACAGCCGATTAGTGTTTCAAGTTACAAATATCAAATCTTAGCCACCCCTTCAACTCCTGCGCCTCGACAGACGAACTTTACGTCTTTGACAGCCTGGTCCTGACGGTCATTGTGGGCGACACTCAAGCAAGCATCAAGCCGCATTTCGCAAAGGAAGTCTACCAAAATGATGTGAAGGGCCGGCAGGCAGTGGCTGATGCTGTGTATGCGACCGCTTTTGCGAGGAAGACAGAGACAGATTTGCGTCTCCGCAGTCGCTTTCAGCTTCAACGCAGCCATGAGCGTGACCGGCAACAAGTAGATACTGCGTGGAACCTGCACGACCCAACTAAATTTGAGCGTGCCAAGCTTGGGCTTCCAATCGCTTGCCTTGTTGATTATGCCGGCTTCGCTGTCCTAGTTGAGCCGCTTTTGCCCCTAAGGTAAAGGTGCATTCTGTTGCGAAACTGCAAACACACACGTACACGTTAAATTGGATGTGGGAAGTGCTGCTTTTGGCCCCTAAGTCTCATAATGCACCACCCAGAAGACCGTATGCATCTGTTTATGCTCCTTTCTTGTTTTGGCAGCCCGGCACCCGTCAACGTCTTAGAAGAACTGGTTGCGGACATCCGCCGGCGCCTACCCGATTTTGTACAGCAGTGTGGGAACATTGGTAATCCCCTCGGCTGTTTTGATGCCTTAGACAAAGTAGACCGCGCTACTTATCACAAGTTTAAGAACATTGCCGGCTTTCTGAACCTGGCGGTATGCTTCTACGCTTTCCCCTGTGACTCTGTCTCACCAGTTCAAGCGTGGGCCACTCATCCTTGTGTGGATGTTGCTGCTGTCGCTGTGGGATGGCCAGTTCAGTGCACGGCTGCTGCCCGACGCATTAGGGCACGCTTGAGGGACCTAGCGGTGGCTAATCGGCGTATCCTCGGAGGCGAAGATAGATGTGCATTCCCCTCCTTAGTGCGCATGAGTCCTCAGGACTACCCATTTCCTCGCGGCGCTTCAGATTTCGACGTGGGTTTGCCTCCAGCGGCGCTCTGGAGGTCTCAGGTGGACCACTTTTGCATATTTCGCAACCTTCATGAAACGCTCCCCCCAAAGTGTGCTAACGGGCGAGTGGTCCCGGTATGTCATCGTCTCTTGCTATCCGGCATAGCTCCCAACCAGTCACGCACACGAAATTCAAGGGCGACCTTGTTGAACAGCAACCCAATCGGCGGCTGAGATGCTCTTGCTGTGTCTCGGGCGTTTCCTGTGTGAACCCAATTTCATGTGCACAGGAGCAGAGGTTCCGACAGACGTTTCTTTCTCGTGTTTTTGACGTTGCTTTGCCTTGTACCAGCAGAGAGCAGCACAGGGCTACAGAGAGTAAGACCCTGTTTACCATTTGAGTCCATAAATGTTTTTGAGATATATGCTAGACGTTCGCGGCAATCCATATGTGCCGATGCCCGTACATAGCTGTTTTGGGTTTCCTTCTCAGTACGTGCCTCGAAGTTTGTCCAGCAGCGCACGACACTGCGGGGAACACTGGAGGCGCTTTCCGTGGCTGCGCGCTCATTGGAGCTCGCTATCAAGCAGGACGTTGTGCCTACCATTAACGCGCTGCAAAAAAATTTTTTAGATTCATATGACGTTGCGCACGCTCTCCATAGTCATGGAATCAACATCAGGTGAGATATTTCAAACGCTGTTGCCTGAACCGAGTTCCGTTAACCGTCTGCGTTCTTAAAACCGCGCCTTATGGTGTTACCTGGTTGCAGAGATATGGCTCAGTTGTTGAAGCACGGACCAGCTTCTCCATTTAAAGATGCTATCATCCGCGAGGTGGTGGCCAGATCAGCCAAACACTTATTCCGGCTGCAAGTTGAGAAACTTGCTGAAGGCGGAATGATTGATTCCAGCCACATGGAAGAAATTCAACGGTCAGCGCTTGAGTACTGGGGTAGTACGTAGCAATTAAACAATGCCACTTCTCCCTGTTAACGTGCACCATTTGTGAAGTAGCAGCACATTTCGTGTACGAAGGATTGGACGAATAGGATAGACAACCTGAGCTCAAGGGCTACTAGGTTAACTGCTACGGCCGTTGCCTTTGCCTGCCCTGTGGTGCTGGGCTTGTTTTTGTGAATGCCTTCGTTCAGTTTGGTCGTGAAGCTTTTCAACTTGGTTCTCTCTACCAACGAGGAATCAAGAATTTTTTGGCGTCACCAAATACTTCCGCTAGCCCTAGGGAGGTCCGGTCGCATGCAAGATAAATGGAGTCCCAATTTGGTTTCGACATATTGGCAGGCGTGAAACACAGGTATCATCGTGATTTTTAGTGACCGGACAATATGTACATCTGCCTCTTTGTCTCCAGGTACAAAGTAGATCTAACTGAGATGGCGTCGCCGGAGAGCGTTTGCACTTATTCCCTCTTCAAGGCCATGGAATACAACCTGGGTACGTCTCTTGCTTTGCTGAGTCGCTGCTCTTGGAAGAATGTTTGTCTTCTAAACTACTGTGAACTGATTGCGGCTGAGGATATCCACACGCTGATGGCTGGCATGGTAGACCGGAAATACGCAACTTGCTGGAGACCACCTATGCTCGCCTACTCGTTGCACGACAATATTGCTGATGCGGAAAAACAGTTTCACCGTACTACCGGGCCGTTCCTATTCATTATCTTAGTTTTTCCAAGAACAGCCCTACAACGGCGAAGCATTTTGAGCATGACGCATGGGTAGAAACCGGTTGTTCGACCGTTGCTAGAGAAACAAGGACGCCCGAAGGCTGACAGCTCCGAAACTGGCAATTTGCTGCATTTAAATGCTTCAGGCGTCCAATTTGATAACAATGTGGCTACGCGTTCAACAAGTCCATCCGGCGAGGCATCTCTCGAACTGCGACTGCCATTAACTGTAGCTGACTTGTCAACGTTCTCTACCCGTCGAGACGCTCTGCTCTTTCCTCACATTTCACAGGTGAGAGCGGCGCTCGTTGGCGGTTGCCATCCATTAGTCGACGATGAAAATGACGGCGAAGACTGGGGAACCCAAATACGGTCAACTATGCGCCGCATGCGACACTTCGAAAACGCCGGTTAGGCTCATCACTAACGAGTTCGTCAAACTGCTTTCATGCTTTAGATAATAACGCCCACTTTCTAAGACGGCTGCCAGTAATTGGTTTTGCTTCCTCGGTGTAGGCGCATCGGCTGTCGTTGTGGAACGGTTAAGCTTTCCTTTTCCCTGTTATGACTGTACAATACATGCTCCCAGATATGTCTACGGATAAAGACGAGCCAAGCAAGCCAAGGGCTCCCGGAACAGCAGAGATATTGCAAAAGTTTGCGGAGCTGCGGGAAGTTCGAGGGTTTTATCCAAGAGTCCACGTCGTTGCCCCAGAAACTGTCGCGCTTATGCAGGCAGCTACTGCTGCAACTGTAGCTGGGGCGAGCAGCACTTCTTTAGATGTACTTCTGGACAACATGAAGGCTGGTGAGCGCTCAGATATCCAGAAACCGCTAGGCATCTCCGTCTTTGCATCTATTTTAAATTTATCTCCTCCATACAGAACGGAACGATCTTCCGCGTGGCTGTCAACTCCAAGCGGCAACTGTGGACATTACGTCTTTTCCATTAGGCGTTGTAGTTCCCACGTACCAAGAAGAAGTATGGGGCAGCGGCAACTTCGCAATGCACGGCGCTTGTGGAGCAACGAGAGCCGCTCTTATTGGCAAGTCTCTTGCCTGCCAACTTTAGTTCTGTCTGCAGGACACACAGGTCACTACTATGTTATTTGTTTCTTCAAGAATCCGCTGGAAATGTTTCGACTAGCTTTTGCTTAATTTGTATTAGTCTACCCTGCAGTTGTAGGAGTGGCCCATATCTCTCCTCTGTCTACGCACACCAAAGGGGGTGTGGGCGTAGGGGCTCAACTGAGCTTGTGTACCTCGCGCCTTTGCGTGTCTACTCTTCAGGAACAGGATACCCCTGCCATCCATACTGCCTTGCAGTGGACGAAGACGAGGCGCTGCAAGAAGTCATTCTAAAGGCAGCTGACGAGAGCAAGCCGCTATCACCCCTAAAGCAGTGCCTTCGATACAGGAGAAAGAAACTCGCCTTAACTTTGGCTCTTCTGTCGAAGGCAGCCATCGGTACCTTCTCTCCCTGGCACATGTAGCTTCAGCATATGCCAGAAAGCCTGAGACAGGCCAGACACGTTTGGCGGAACTTATCGAATGGTGTTACTTGAGTTCGTTGTGTTACCAGGATGCGATATTTTCTTGCTGGGGAAAATCTTGCAACAGACTGCGTACATTATGCTACAACACAATGAGATCAAGGCGGCTGGAAGTATTGCGGATTTCATTTACTCCAAAATCCCAGATGGGCTGTCTCTCCAGTCAGAAGCGTTGCTCATCGACATGCAGTGCACCACAAAAGGAAGTGAGAAGCATCCGAATGCCGGGCTGCTGGAGCGCCTCCAACGTGCCATATATTTCTTTTATGCTTATTCGCGATGTGAGAAAACGTGCAAATAGTGAGAATGGGTTTGATTGGTTTCCTGCAGACGAGCCCCAAGACGCCCTGCTGTGCTATCGGAATCTGAAACCACTTTTAGTTGCTATGGAGGGGAAGATGTCGCTTCGACTGTTGCTCGCCGACCTGCTGCTCGCTTCTTTTGCCTTCAAGAACAAGCGCTTCAACTCCTCCATTCTGCACGCCTTCCGTGTCCATAGAATATCGACAGTGGTCAGTTGGCGCAGTTGGTCAGACGGTTGCAAGCAGTTTTCCGGAAGAACCCCCCTGTTGTTTTAGGCATTGCATGGTTTGAGCGTTCCTGTTAGTAATGTGTACTAAAATATTTATTCCAGTGGTCGGTAGCTGCAGAAGAATCACGGTTTTTCACTGAGGGTCTCCTCTGTTCATGCGTGTGTTGCGCGGGATCTTAGTGTTTCGATACTGGGGGAGCTCACTGGGCTGCTGTCGCAGCGCTACGACTCATCGGTGAGCAGCTACTTGAAAGATGTGCAGTCGAGAGACACGTGAATACTGTAGAAGCTGTCAGTTTGACCAGCCGCTGGACATTAGTTGTTTCTAAGTTTATTCACGTCATTTCCCTCTCAAATTCTGGAGGCAGTGGCGTGCGTTGGTGTGGGACGCAGCACGATCCATGCTGGAAGTCCAGCGGTGCTCTGAAGCCATCATAATTTTGCAGCACACCGTCAGAGTGGCGAGTACAAATCCCGAGCTTCCATCCCTCGTAACGCACATGAACCGGTTCTGGCTAGCTGCAGCTTTTGCAAGGTACGACGGGGGCACCAAAGCTAGACTTGTGGCGAAGTCGTTTACGTGCTTCTCGTTCACGGCGTCTACTCTTGTGAGGACCTTGGCCTTGAGTTCATCTCAGAATGGGTCGTTTGGAGAACGCATCTGTGGAGGCTCAAAGCATGTTAGCGGGACTCGAATCTGAGCTCGGAACGAATCACGAAGCCACAATGTCAGCCCTCTACCTTGCAGGTTGGCCAAAAGAACCCTTTGCCTGCACTAAACGCTAGAAGGAGCACGCCTCACAGCGGAAATGGAAGCGGTGGAACGCACAACTATCCACGAACTCACGTGTGTTATCGATGAAAGAGTACCTCGATCTGGCCATGCAGCCTGCGCTAAACCCTGGCATGTTCTTTTGTGTATGAGTAGCTGTGCCGCAGCTGAAGTGAAGATGCGGTTAGGGTGCTTGTCACTCCAAAACCCACCGCTTAAAATTGGTGGGCCGACTGAGCTAGCGGATGAAGCTGGCATTACCGGTGCGCCTACTGAACTTCAGGAGCCCTTGCTCTGGAAACCCCTGGGTGCTGAAGACTTTGAAATATATGAGGAATTATTTCGCGACCAAGGCATGAGCCAGGCTAGGGCAGTACGACAAGCAACGTTGATTCATTGATCACTCAGGGTTGTGCACATAGAGGCCAGTGGAATGCAGAATGCACTGTCCTTACTTTTTCCCCATACTAACCCTTGTAGCATATATTCCTCATACATTTTGGGGGTCCTTGCGTGAGCTTACAGGATGCTGAACAGCTCTTTCTTGCCCTTTTCCGGCGCCTTCTCTTTCGGGAAGACAATGTTCTCGTCGAAGTATACAAGCCGCCGGGCCTTGACCGCAAGCAACGTCAACGACAAATCTTCTCCACACTTAGACAGATCTTGAAGCTCAAGCTGTGCTCCATTCCGATATCCGTTCTCCGCGTAAGTTGCGCAGATGAATCTGTATTAAAACGCTGGGAATAAGGTAGCGTTTGTTCTGGGCATTGGTAATTCAGCTGTGTTGCCTGGAGAAAAGTTTACAACTGTGTAGCGCCCATACATTGTTGCCGCAGCTTTTGGCGCATCGCATATACATAGCCTGCGTCGCCCAGGGTTGCTCAGAAGGTCTCCGTTCTTTTGGCCTAATGGAGCAAGAGCAGGTAGAAGATTCTGTTGTAAATGACTCCAAGGGAGATAGCACTAGCCCTGGATACGCGGTAAGCTTTCTTCCTTTTCCGGGCCTTATATTTACTCACTTAGCAGGTATCTGCACACCTTCCAATCTCGTACGGCGCCACCTGGAAAGATGCAGACTCTTCCCGGGTTGGATGTACTAAGGAGCAGAATTTTCCTAATGGCGGTGTTGCAGCACCTCTTACGGAATGGGACACGGGTGGTCTTTACGCGGTATCCTCGCCTGCACGGGGGGTGCAGAGGGACGTCGGATGCGTCATCGGCCCGTTCGACTACGGCCTTCGATTGCAAACAGAACGTGAAGTCGGCTTCCAAAGAGGAACGAGCTTATCCGTTTTTATTCTTCTCCCAGGAGAAAGTGTCAGGGACAGAACGTCGGCATTCCCATGGAGAAGACATCTTGTACGCCCGCGTGGACGGATCATCTGGATTGCGGCCTGCACAGTGAGGCTTCCCCAATAATAATAAACCTGGTGATACGAGCAAAATTGTTCGTTATGAACCTGTGGGCTGCGAGCTGTGCAGCATGGAGATGTGGAGCGGTGACGGATGTGTGCTGCAGGGAACACGACGATATAATGCTGCAACTACTCTTGTTTGGCAAGGGCCCCACATCTCTGAATGGAATACTTAAGACTTGTTACATGAGCTGCTTGGAAGACCGAGCGAGGAACCCGGCAACTTGGTATGTAAATGCACTGTCAGACATAAATTAGAAATATCTGGCACAATCCTTGACGCCGGAGCTTTCGACATCGTAGATTACATTTCTTCGTTGCATCCTCTGCACTTGGTGAGGCGTAGTTGCGCGTCAATTGTGGGGCTGTACCGCATTTTGGATCAGCTATCACTTTTTGTGTACAGGTTCGACGACCTCATCTCAGACGTGCTTGGAGAACGCGGGAGCTTGCAGCACTTGCGGTTCCTCATTTGCATGTTACGCCGTTTCTTTACGTTGTCGCAGAAGTCGCTTTTCATTGCCCTCGCATTAGGCGACTTCAACAGGAAACGTCATGCCCAAATGTTCATTCAAACGATGCGCGCGCAAGAGACTGAGGGAGAGGGTAGGGATCCACCAATTTGTTGCCACTACCGTGGTCGTACCGGTAGCTCATGAAATGGAAAGCGCTAGCTGGCTTGCACTGCAAACCACCTTCCAAGAGCATGGACCTACCCTTTGAAACCCTGTCTCTGCCGTTTTTGTGCCGTCTCTGTGCAGTCTCACGAAAATTGGCTCTTAAGAGGATGGTCAACAGAAGTCGAGAGCAGATGCCTGAGACCAGCGACGGTGATGCGCCATACTACGGAGGATATCTAGTTTGGCTGGCACATCAGCAAAACAAAATCACGGCAAGCTTTGGCAGTGTATTTTTGCCTTGTGCAGGCATGTATGTTTCTGTGTCATATTCAGATTACCTTGAGTATGATTTCAATTCGCCTAGACCGTTTGACCTAAAGATCGGAATCACCCGGTGCGAGGAATTCTTGAACTCTACTACCTGGACCGGTGAGCTATATGTCTAGTGAGCAAGCCGCTGTAAATCCCTCCATGTAATTACGCCAATTAATCACTCGATGACATTTTGCGACTCAGGGTCAGCTCTCCAACGCATGCGGTCACAACTCGACTTCACTCTTTCTAAGCAGTTACTGACAAGAGGGGGCCCAACACGGGCTTGGCAACAGTCAGCTGGTGAGTTTGGCAGCGCCGTCCAACAACACATGCCACCTTGAGGCGGCATTACAGGGGTCATAAAGAAAACCATTCAGCGCTTCCCTAGTAGCGACATGTGGGGCGGGGATTGAACTAGTGCCTTGTGACGTCAGCCCAGGCTACTGCTGCAGGGCTAGTAGAACACCGCTGCTCAAAAGATGTGCATGCGGCTCTTTCAAGGCAACAGTGAGATAGTGGAAGGAGGAGGGGCTGATGATGATTCGTCGTCGAGGGCAAACGTAGCGCTCCTCCAAGCCGATATTGCTGCCGTTGAAAAGAACTACTTAGAGCCACCGGTTGTGGGAAAAGGGAACATATCGGGGAAGACTGCGTGGAAGAGCATGAGCACAGCAGCAAGGCTGTCTCAGCTCCGCTTCGGCGGAAGCAAGCAGCTCATCGCAAACATGCCCCCAAGTGCCTACGGAGTCATGGGGAGCATACTGAAGCCTGAGCACGACTCGGAACTGGAGGCATTCGGCTGCATTGAGTGTCTGCAGCCAGCCGACAAAGTCCCATATCTTGGCGGGTGATATTTATCGCTACATATTTTAAACCCGTATATTCCTGATGCTGTTCGAAGTAATCCGCGGAGGACGCAAGACTTGATTAGCGGTTGTATACGGCCCAGCGCCAAAGCACGCAGGGTCCACTGTAAACATTTTCAGTTGCATCAGATGTTCTCCACAGTTGACACTGGCACGCTTCATGCAGCTGCATTCACCATAACTGCTCCACGAAGCAAATGCGCAAGTGCGGCAGTACGAATGTTGGCGCCAAACTAAGTAGTGAACAGAGGGCATTTCAAAAGCTTCACCCCGCACCAGGCCCAGCACAAATGCAACACGGACGATTCCTGTGAGTTACAGATGTTGAATGTAGAGCACGGTCGACAGCAGTACGCTCGCCGTGTGGTAACCCTTTGCCCACAAAAGCATAACTGGTGGAAAACGCAATCTGGCATCATTCACTGTCATCTTGAACCACCACGTGTTTGCTCCAGTATTCTACCGCGCGGGCATAGGCTTCGCGGTTTAGGGGCACACCACTGCCCCCCTCCTCTAGAAGCGCGTTTCGCATGATCCTGAAACAACCCCCGTATCCGCATACATGCGGGAGTGTACAAAATTTTCTTCTTGACAATTAATGATAATTCCTCAGAAACTAAAAGGAAAACAAGTTTAAAGGGTCTTTCGTTCACTAAGGTAGCGCGCTGTGCTGGCTTCTTGATAACTCTACAATCTCCTGACAGACTCCGTTGGCAAGTTTGCATGGCTTCCATATACCGGTATTTCCCGTTAGCAGTGCACTTACGTTATGGGGTTCATCGGTAGCTCAAACGGCTCATCTTGCGCCTTAATCGCCACTATGAACCACTCAGGTTGAGTTGTATCTGTGTAATAAATGAATAATCAAACCGAACAGGGAAACAGTTTGAAATTGCCCCGAAATCGGGTGCACGGAATGCATGCAAACCGGGGAGCTGGTCACCTGATATAATTTGTAGCGCTTACCAACAATTTCCACACTCTTGGTCATGGCGGCATTCTCCTTGGCAACTTGCTCACGGGAGTACAGAATCAGGTCTGAGGGCACCACCAAAAGTAGCAAGTTGCATCTACAACGTCGCGATCCCACCTTGCAAGAACCCACCAAGCAACGACGTAAGGCAGGCAAACAACAGTGGCCACAGACGCAACTGGTAATTGCTACAATTAGCCGTACCCAGATACTTAGCAGGAACAAGCTGGCGCTGAACACAGCTTGCTGGTAACCACCGTGACAAAACCGGAAGTTCCTCTGGACGCCGCGATAAGTATCCCGTGCTACATCGCCAAGCAACTACCACAATGCATGGGTGGAAACCATGAGAAGTCCCTATTACAACTGCGTTTGCAACCCATGCGCGGTAGCTGGCTGTGCGACCGTTCTGGCCGCTGATTATATTTTGTCGTTTTCCGCCTACCGGATGTGAGGTATGTTCTCTTCAGTAATGGGGAGCGTAGATACTCTAGCTCCTGTAAAGTTTTCTATAAAAATATGCTTGCAGAACGGGGCATAGCCGTCTCTCAGGGGGAGGCATTTCTGTCGCAGGATCTCGTGTAGCTGTGGGAAACGCAACAGGGAACGCGCACACTTTGGGCACTTATACGCCCCCAAAACGGAGCAATATGTCATCTGTCCACCTTTAAACTCGCCGCATGCTCACCTCCTTCATAAAAGCATCTTTATCCAACGGAATTCTTGTCCCCGGGTACTTGGGGTCATCGAACTGCCTGAAGCAAAATGGCTCTGCAACAAGTGCACACATTGTTTGGGAAGACACTTCCAGAAGATGTGCGACCCTCAGAAACCCGCCAAGGCTATGTCGCTCTGATGATATATCAGCACGTGCTCAATTCGTGCAGCTGAACTCACCCAAGCCAAGGGAAATTGCCCTTCCAGAAACAGTTTTGCTGTCTGATGAATCTTGTGATGCCATTTTCACTGACGGGCTCAAGCAGTTTCCACACGTGGAACTCGTACGATGCAGGAGAAGCGGTGGCTTGACTGAGACAGCTAAGAATCCCGGAATTCCAACAATCCGAGCGATGTGCATACTCGATGTACGGCGGATGTGTGCCACACGATTGCCATACTAAGTAAAAGTAGAAAACACGCGGATGTACTTGCTATGAGAATGGCTAGTTGTCAAAACCGTGTCGGAACCCTGGGTAACAGAACTTCGGACTACCGGGAGAACGTTAGAGGAAGAGAAACCGCTCTGGATATGGTATCTGCTCAGACCAGCTACGTACCAGAAACCTCGTCCGTATGGGATAGTTTTTTCCACTTCCCTTTCGCTAATCCTTCACTTCGAGTAGCTATCATTAAGTAGTATTACATGCCTCTTTGGGGCTGCCTGTACGCCAGAGGGGCGCGCCCCGCACTGGCAGCTCTTCTGTGCATGCTGTTCTGCTGTGTTCGTCTTTGGTATCTACGACCAACAAAGTTAAAAGCACTTCTCTGTTGAAGTTAATTGTGCGGGTGCCTCGTTGGCTGATTTTCGTGTGGCCACAATGGCGTCAGCATCCGCTACTGCTAAAGCCCGCAGCCAGATGGGGCGTGGGAAGAAGGCCTCCCCAACAGGCAAGACCACCAAAATCAAGTTCGTTATCGATTGCCAGAAGCCTGTTGACGACAACATTCTTGAGGCCAAGGGCTTGGTAAGTTAGGCTGTGCAGTGCTACGGTACCGACCACTACGCCCGGACTACTCCGTGGGAACGCAGGTTTTCACGGTGTTCGTCTTCGGCGTGTCCGACATCTATTTTCCAACGTCTCATTTGTATCCACGCACTCATACCCTGTTGTTTCGTCAGAAGTTTTCATGGAGCTGTGCGCGAATGAGTTCTTCACCCCACATGTCTCGTTACATGTACCGGGGCCCCATGCTCCGAAGTGATCGAATGCATAGTGCCATCAGGCAGACTGTATATGCATATGAGCACCAGTTCACTGCGTATCCAACTTCTATAGTTTCATTGACCTAGCTGTTAGGAACTGTGGCCGTGAAGTGCCACTGGGCGAACGCGCTGCCCTCACTGTCCTGTAGCATATGGTAAGTTGATGGTAGTATATGGTTGCAGTGCTGTGCTGCAGGAGAGATTCTTGCAGAGCCGCATCAAGGTGGCGGGGAAGTTGAACAACTTGGGCGAGAAGGTGGAGGTTTCTCGGGAGAAGGCGAAGGTTTGCGTCACCGCAGAGCTGCCCTTCTCAAAGCGTTACCTCAAAGTAAGACTATCAGTAGACGGTAGTGGAGGCTGTCGTGTGCAGCAGGCGTCGGCTCGTGCAACGCAGCCATTTGGCGTGTGGGGCTTCTTCAAACGCGCCAAAATGCTGGAATTGCGTAACACACGGTCTCCTGCTATGCTCATTGCCCCCAGCTGGCAACGCTGTCTGTCGTTTGTTAAGGGGAGTATTCGTGGTGTTTTGTTCTGTGCGACATTAGCTGGTATCTTGCCAGTCTGTAATGTGTCTGTGTGCAGTACCTGGTGAAGAAGTACCTGAAGAAGCAGATGTTGCGAGACTTCCTGCGTGTGGTTGCGAACAACAAAACGTCTTACGAGTTGAGGTATTTCCAAATGCCTCAAGAGGACGAGGAGACAGCATAGACCAAGTCTATCTCTCCCATTTAAGAACTGTCATTTTGTTCATGAACACGGCAAGAATTTACGTATGCTGCCAACTTGAACGGGCATTCGGATGTTGAGATGAATCGGCTTGGTGTTGCTTCGAAAGGGTCCACTTCCGTAGTGAATATTAATTAGAGAGAACGCCATAGCGACACAGTTTGCGCGACAGGAAATAGGAAGTCAGAGAGGATCAAGTGCCCAAGAGCTGTCTGCTTAATTGAATTTGCAGTGACCCTAACTAGTGCCAACTGTTTATGTAGTTCTTTCACCCCTCAACTTTGCGATCTACGTATGGCCCATTACAAGGTCTGCAGCGCACGAAACAGCCGCAGGAAAGACCCTCCATTTTGCATACCCTTGACTCCCCGGTCCGGGGAATTTCTGGACGCCATTCTGAAAGGACTGTGAGTGCAGCCCATGACCTCTCGGTGTTCACAGCAATGATACGGCCTTCCTCCCGTTTGTCAAAGGTCTCCTGCTTCCACGGCCTCATTGAACGCAAAGTCTCCCCTCCTAACATCAAGGGGCAGGGTGGAACGTTCGGGAGTTGCACACATTGCGGTGGATGAGCGGCCAACATCGGGTCCCCCCCGTGAGTCATTGCGGGCCGATCGTTCAGCTGTCCTCTGTAGGAGCTTGACATCTTGCACCGCTGTATGCGGCTTGTCGACAGCGCTCGTTGCCTTGTCGAGTAGCCTCGCTCTAAACAGCACGTGAATGACACGAAATGTCTCCAAAGTGGAAAAGCAATTTAGCAGGAACGCTCTACGAATAAAAGAGCACTGCGTTTGTTAAGCGGTTGACTGGGGATGAGTTATGGCAAGGCTAGGCAGAAATCGACGGTTGAAACGACAGGCTCTACGCCCTTTGCACCGTGCATGCATGCAAATAGACTTTCCCGAAAGTAATGAAAGTTCGTGAAAAGGAGTCGTCTTTCACTCCGCAAAGTGTAATTCCCATGAAGATATGGCAGGAAGCGTGTGTGCGCGTCGTGTCCAGACGCCTCACCAGCACAGGCGGAGGCAGAAGAACACCGTCGTGAGTAGAGCAGAAACTGCTACTGACCGAGCGGTTGTTTGGTTGCTTCGTAATAGTTTTTAGATATTCAAACTGAGTTTAGTTGACGGCATTGTTTTCGGCCAGGATAGACCGCGTGTACAGGGAACCATGCCAGCGGACACATCAGAATCAATTCGCCCATCCATGAGGAGAATGGCGAGCTTCACCCGTCTTCTCCGTAAGGACATGATTTTGATCATAATTAATTATCCAGTGTACCCTTATATACTCGGATCGTGAGCCAGAACACATCTTTATTCTCTGGACATGGCTTCCTGGCGAGGCCTCGAACACTTGGGACCTTCGTAATCCGTTGTGGAGGCCGCAGTTGAACAAACAAGAGGATCGTCGAGGTGAATTGAAATATTCTGATGACAGATCGGCAGTGGAGGTCCACGGCATGCACTTGCGGGATGCACGCCCCACCAATACAGCTGGTGTCGCCCAACATCAAGCGTTACAATTCGATGTGGCAAAGAGGCCGTTGAATGGACCAGTAGGCTCATCCGCTGACGTTGGCGGGAAGACTACATGGTCTTTGAGGTTCCCATATGGCATATTGGGCACTAATGCATTGGGCGTGTTGTCTTCAAACATGCAGTCCAAACCAGTGACAGAAGCTGTCGAGACTTCGCCCACCAGTCTTGACAACAGATCATCACCTTTGTCATTCTTAGTAGACACAATACAACTGCCACTGGTACCTAGTCTTGGAGGGAAAAATAGTCAACGGACATCGGGCGGGGCACTTTCCAACGGCGCGCAGGCTCGAACTCCAGTTGGGGATGAAGATATGCAAAGAAGAGATGGTTATATAGTTGGGGAGGAATATAGTGGCCCAGATTTCCAGCCAGCAAATCACGCCACATTGGAGGAGCCCCCTTTATTTACAATGCAGAATATTTCGCTATTACCGCCGCAGGCAAGGAAGCCGATCAACTTGGCTGTCCGTCAATTCACTGCTCAAATGCAGAGAGCTGCAGTAGACTACTGCACAGCAAACAACTTGAACTGCAGCGAACAACATGCGTTGGAGACGGCAATATCAGTGGCGCTGAGGACATCTCCGACGGCATCCATGTTTAGACAGATCTCAGCATCGCTCAGCGCAGTGGAGGTAATTCGAAAATAAAAGTCAAACTTGAATCGATACTAACTTGCGAACAGGGGGCAATTACCAGTGCTCTTCGGCCCCTAGGTTGGCCCATTGACCCAAGATCACCAGAGGCTCCGAAACCTCCACCGAAGCCTCCCTTGCAGACTGCGCAAGCTGTACAATTCTCTTTCTCCCTTGTAGGGACTGCAGTGGCTCTTTTGAGAAGCTTCATTCGTCTCACTAAGGGTCCCAAACCACTGATTGCAGTGGATACGTACGGTTGCATACATACACAAGTACCCCCGGGATGCAACAATGAGGACAGCACCCTTGCAGGCAGCTACATGAACATCACCGCAACATCCTTTTGAGCTTATTGTACAGCGGACGAGAGAGAGAAGGATGCTCAATGACTGCGCCACTGGAGTATTCGTCCAACTGCAGGAGCTTTGCAATTGAAGTTCCAGCAAGAACTGACAATTGCGCAGCGACCGCCACCATCCAAGGTAGTCTGTAACTGAGACGCGACTGTGCGCGCCAAAATCCCGATGCTTCTGCACAGATGTTCCCAGCTCGTTAACGGCGCACGGATTCGAGCTTTCGTGCCTCTCCTCCCTTCGGTGCTCACAGCACTACCTTGGGCAAGAACCTTTCAACCTTGACGGCAGATATACCTTGACGCGCAGTCCCGATGGTGCAGTTTCGTTCGCAAAAATGATCCGGAGCGGCCTCAGACAGCAGAACACCGGAAGTAGAGTCCTTCACCTCTACCAGTCTGAAGGGAGCAAGACCACCAGCGAAGTACTGAAGTCTGCAGCTGCTGCAATCAGCGCTGCCGCGGTACGAAGTTTTTTCTGACGCCATAAGTAGAAATTATTTGGACAGCAAAATTAACAAATGCAGCATACAGACCGTGTGGCAGGCCCACTCGCCTACTTGCCCATATCGCTGCAGGGACACTTTGCTCACCAGCAAAGCAGCAAACCCAAGGAATGCCAGGACGTCGACACATTCTCTTTTTCTCACTGCCTGTTATATGGCCCATCTCATTGGCGCTTTACTCAAGTTCGTGAAGATTCACCTACAAACGAGATGAAATACTTCCCGGCAATTGTCTCCGTAAGATGAGCGAATATATCTCAACGAGTGCATCGCCTTGGATGAAAGAGTCCAAAAGTTTCATGCAGATTGCGACGGTTAGCGTGATGACGCGGTTTTCGATTGGGGTCGCGTATCCTCGGCGACGCCGTTGGCTGCAGTGTCTGTCACACGGCAATATCGGGCTGCTCTCTAGTGTAGCACATAGCACAGTGTTTTCAAATGAATTTTGAAGTAACTCTATTGTTTTGAAAAGTTCAAGCAGTCTGCGGGCAGCTGAGATCGTAGGTAGCCATCGTGGCTCCATCAGCACTGCAGGCGATGAAAAAGCAAATGACTACAGCAAATTGGCCTGTTCCCACGGTGCGCGCCAAGCTGTGTAGCTGGCCCTGCGCAACGTAGAATGGGAGGGAAAGCACATTTCTGGAGTGGAGAGATGCTTGGAAACACTGAGTCTCAGTAGCATGTCTTGAGCAGGCGGCAACAGGGCACAGAGGCCTTCTGGTGGCTCTGGTCGCCATCCCTTCGGACAGTCCTCGCACGCGCCAACTGCGCGCTTTGCTGAATTTAGCCTGCTTTGCCGAATTTAGCTTGGTAGTCTAAAAGACCAGCCTTGATCGCTTTCTCGTCCCAGTAGGCGACGGGGCGCCGGGTGCTGACCAAAAAATTTACCTTCCGCTGGTCGATGCCGACGCAAAAGCACAGATACGCGCTGACTGCAGCAACACTTCTCCCCACTCCTGCGTTGCAATGAACGTATACCGTGTGGCCGTTCTGCAGAGGACCACCCACACATCCGCACGGGCGCAGAGTAGATACTCTAACCGACGGTTGCTGAGAGTGCATACACTTTAGCCCTGAAGTCTCAGCCTGCCATGGGGAGACCAGGGCGATGCAGAATCGCATTACCCGGATTAAGGCATCCAAAACTAGTGCACACTGTGCCACTGCAAGCTTGCGGCAGGCGTCGCTCATATCCTCTGTAGGCATCCAAACGTATCGCATGCCAGCGGATTCATATAGCTGGCCCACTGCTTCTGGTGTCCGCGTGCTCGCAATGGGGTCAGGAAAATTGTTTCTAAGCAGCAGCAGGCACAGCAGCAACAACCAAGGCACACCNCACACCTGTAATGAAGAGGTGGAAATAACACGAACACAGGTAAGCCAGTGGGCAAACGGATAGAACCTATCCTCCCTTGTGCCTCCCTTTCCCTGCGGTTCACAGGCAGATGCGATGCCCCTACTGATAATTCGCTGACTTGATATCTTCTGTAGTTTGGAGGTTGAAAACTGCGGTCACTTTCAAGTCCTGCTTGAGCTGGCGGATGTGTTTGAGCTGACGGGGGCATGACCCCACATATAGGTTGGGCAGAATGCGCGAGTAGTCCATACGCCCTTCAGCCTTGACGGTATTGTAGAAACGCGTCGTGTGGCCGTACTCGTTGGCGCTATCAGCTGAGACGACCGCATGCAGCTGGAGGAGTAAGGATGGGATCCACATTTTGCATCAGAACAAATGCATAGGTGCAGCCATCCCCACTACGAGCGCCGCTCACTGGCGTGAGTCGACTCTTGCCACGTCAACTGATGCTAGCCCCGATACAAAAGCGTATGAATTTGGCAAGTGCAGCCAACGTACCTCGTGGGTCCTCGAACCGTGCGATCTTGCAAAGGTAGAGCACTTCGAGGTTCCCGCTTTCGCACTCATCCACAACCACGTCCATCGGGTCAAAGCAGAACTTCCTATTGCTGCTGGGGCCACTGCCTTCCCACACCACATGCATGGCCTTTGAAGGGGGCACTGCGCGCTGAGCAGGAGGGGGAGGAAACAACCACGTGCGCCAAGTACAGAACGGGCTGCCGTAGGCGACGCACTGAAAAGGCTCCCCCGGCGTGTTCGGAACGTAGGGCGCGACGGGACTTTCCGGAGTCCACAAAATAAATTTGAATTCGAACTGCACACTTTTGAGGGGGTGGCTATCCAGTATGGCAATAATCTCCGGTGACCGGTGGTCAATGCGGCAGGTAGCGGCCGCCGTGACACTTGACGTTTCATCGTTTGTTGTGCGGCGCATATCAGGAAGACTTCCTGAGCACATGCTTCCCGCAAGAGGTGAATATTTCCTCGCGACGGCGGCGATGAGTCGATCTGAAAAGGAGTCGCGAGGACTTTTGGGGCTGTCCCGTTGAGCACTGTTGCATTCACTTCCCGCTGTTGCTGACGCCCTACAAGCTCCCAGCCGTTGCTCGTCTACTTCTACATCTGCAAACCAGAGGCTCGGTTCCATTCCGCCTTCAGTTGGTGTGGTATAAGGTAGCAAGGGAAGACACCGAGAGGGGTCCCAGCATCCTAGGAACTCAGGGCTCCCGGACACTCCCAACTGGGAACCTGGAGGCACAAAGGCCACGCAACTAAACCGAATTCGCATCGAGCCGGAAGTCCCGTAAATGGAAGCTCGAATATATGCCCCGAAAATCTGTCCGTCGTGTCTCGCCCACAGCAACGGCCTTATGCCGCGCGTCTGGCCTTGAAGTTCCTCACCAGGCCACCGAAAATTCAGCTGACCGTTCCAACAAGATTTAACGAAGATGCGGCCGCATATAGCAGCACACCAGTACTGTCATGGTCAGCTGACGCCGAAAAACGACGCACGACGATGGGGAGATCGGATTGCTCCCGAGTAGCATTCACAAGCCTGCTCCAAAGCGAGGCGTTCCTAAGCGTAATTCTTCGAAATCCCATTATTAACGGAAAACAGGCCATCTCAGCCGGTCGCCAGCCGCTGAGACGCTCGCGACAGCCCCTACCGGTTCCGTTGCATAATTCAATGGTAGCAACGGCACAACAAGCGTGAGTTGGCGTGATATCTTGTGGCTCTTAATATACGCAACTTAATATCGAAAAACTGTATTATCCGGTCGGGGTTCTTCTATTTCGCATTTACATCGCGTTCGCGGGGCTGGGCGGCAACCTCCGCCGGGCCGGTCTTGATCTGCGTCCAGGGGACGAATGACAATGCGATCCAACCCTTAAGACATGTAAAAAAGCGTTTAAATGTAATTGCCTACAGAGTTTGCAAACGTCGCCATAAAACACACGGTCTATGTGTCCCTCCCATTGGTGGGAGACAGTTTAGCAGACTGCTCCCACACGTCGCCGGTTACTTGACCTGTTACGACTTTGCATATAGTCACTGCCGTGTCCAGGACGCTTTACAGTCCTTTTTTCGCTTCTTCTGCATTCCCTAGAGCCTGTCACATCACGATAGTGACTGGGGGGCTGTGGAGCCGCCACACCTGTCCGCCGGCCCCTCCCCTCACATTGCAGTTACTGCTAGTTATCTGCGCATTCACAACTAAACCTCCCCCCCCTTGTAGCTCTGGGCTGTTCAGTAGAAAGGAATTACTTCGCCTACGAGGTGACTGGTTCCCAGCGGTGTAATGCGCTTAGTTAGTGCCCCCGTAGTGAGCAGATCGACTTACTTCCCCTATGCCTACGGAACGTAGGCGTTAGGTGCCCCGCTGCCAGGGAAACTGTTAAGTTAGTGTTGCTCAACGGAAAAGCGGTGTTGTTTACGCTCTACCAAGTGCCCCAAAAACAAACTGTTGGAAACAGTGGGTGAGCCGCCAGCAACCAGGGCAGCAGTACGGCAGACGCCACATCCTCTTCGATGCGTAACTTCCCGCTGCATAGATGTTGAAACTTACTGCTCTTGCATATAAATCAACTTTCATACTCCCCGTGAAGACACTCGGCGAAGAGTTTCCTCACAGCTTGCCAACAGACGCCTGGGAAACATTAAAGGATGAAGATCGGCCAATCCCAACGCCCGTCTCGTTTACCACAGACGGACAATGCAAGCAAGGTTTCTTTGCAAGTGGGACTGAGGATGAATAACCCCTTTACCAATAGCAGGAGCTTCTACTTTGTACAAACCTCCCTCCCATCTACAGAGGCAAAACTCTTCCGATGCAACTAAATGGGCCCTTCTGCTGCACACTTAAGGGCTATGGAGGGCACTGATGCTGTGCCAAATCGCCGTTTCAGCTGGCAGCTACGTCCCACGTTGCCGTTCTTCCTGGCCCACGGGGGGGGTCTGCTGGGGACGTTCTCTGAAGGAGCGACGGGGGGAGGGACTCCTATCTCGGCGATGTCGGTTCCGCTGTTGCTGCTCCAGCTGCTGCCGCTGGTCCCTTCGGGCTTCAAGCGTCGAAAGCCACTGCTGCCGCCTCTGCTCGCGCTTTGCGAAGTTCAATGCACCCCTCCGTCCCTCTGATCCCCCAGAGGCAGTTCCTGATTCATCGTTTGCCGAGTTATTGCTGCTGCTGCTTTGCTCTTTGCTGTCCCACCGGCCTCTCTTGTTGGTCGACCCGCNGAAGACGGGGTATCCGCTGTGGCCGGCCGTGTGGCAGCCGCCGCTGCAGCAGCAGCCGCAGCAGCTGCCGCCGCTGCAGCTTTTGCTATGGATGGAGCATTAGACACTAGTGAAGTTTCCGCATCGTCAACCCGGCAGCCCGTATCAAATCTGCGATGACAAGGTAGAAGCAAATAAAATATATGAGGCCCCAAACCCATGCTTCCCGTTCACTTGTAGGGACACTACAACAAGGTGCCAGCAACAGAAACTGGAATCAAGAATACCATCTTCCGCACCCCAAGCCTCCGAACGAAGTATTTTGTTGTTTCCTCAGCTCGCGGCCAGCCTTGCCTCCCTGCCAGACTACCCTCAGGCCAGAGAGCCGTGCCTCCCTAAAGGGTGCTGCAGGAACAACATCAAGCTCGAGAATGTATTGGGTTACCCACCCCGTCGTAAAACACCTCGCCCTAACGTCCGCCCCATTCAAGAAGGCCCGGGTGCAGAGCAACCAGACCACCAGGGGACCCTCCGCATGCAACATTACCCATGCGGAACGCTGAGCAGCAACGATGGGGTGGGGGAGAGCCATAAGCAATGAGCCATAATGTCCCATCATCTCGGCCTGACTTGAAAGGAGTCATGTACAGGCTGTAAAAGTGCTTACGGAACTGCATGGCAAACTCTAACAAGGACCGTGGGACAGTTTGTCCGGACGTCTGAGGCATCCACACAGCAGAAGACGGGGTCAACCACTACAACGTACGAACCAAATCCACAACATCACCGCCGTTTTTAGAAGAAAACATGCTTGAGTTTTCAAATCCCCCAGAAGAAGTAACTGCAACAAGAGAAGCATCAACGGGAGGGACAGCTGAGCACGGCATCAACTGACCTCCATTTTCTCCACGACAAAGGCTGCTTGGCGCTTCTCCTGTTTTGTCAAAAGCGACCATGCGAGGCCCGAGCGGCCAGCTCTGCCAGCGCGGCCTACACGATGTACATAAACCTCAGGGTCATGTGGGGCGTCGTAACAAACAACTAGAGAGAGCGCAGGAGGAAAATCGAGTCCTCGAGCAGCGACGTCCGTCGCCACCAGCACCAACGGGGTCCGAGAGGAATCCGAGTCGCCCAAAAAGTGGTGTTGCATGCGGCGCATCACGGCAAGGCGATCGCCCTGCTGCATCCCGCCGTGTAGTATTGCCACGTCTGGACAGCAAAACCAGAGGTAACAGCAGCAGTGTCGCAACACCAGGCAAGCCAAAAGGGAACCTTTGGAGCCAGGAACATCTTTTCTACAGGCTCCAACAGTGTATACATCCAAAAAGTATGACACGTACAACCGCCACGTCCGCATGTGGCAGAATCCCCCGCAAAAGCAAAATATACCAACAAACGTGAACAGGCAGAAGACGCAGTCCATACATGGGGCCACAACTGCCCTCTCGTATGAAGCGGCGCGACAGCGAAGTCGAACAACTGAAGAGGAGGCGTCATAAAGAAGCACGCTGGATATAACGACAGCGAACGGACAGCACCAACAAGGCGAGCGTCGCCCGCTTAGCGAAACACGAGCACAACTGAAGTGCGCCTCTGGTGACCAGTGAGGTTAAAGACCCCAGCTTGGCAAGCAGAGCGTTGGAGTACAAGGTTGGCAGAAAATGGCAGAAGAAACAGTCACTCCCCTCTCCTTGCTACATGGCATACGTACACTTGAACGTTTGGTTGGCGTTCTTTCGAAGGTCTTGTGAACTTTCGCCTCCTAGAAGACGCGCAGCTGCTGCTCGCGACGCGGCGTCCTCGGCTGGCGCTGCGGCGGCCTCTGTTGTTGCTGTGCTCTGTGCTGNAGCAGGAAGGCTAAGTCTTCCACTCTCTGCTGCGAGTTACAAAAGACGACGCCTCCTGCTGCAGCTGCTTCCGCCACAGTTGTAGGCGGCGGCCGTGGGCCGCACTGCTGCTGCTGCTTCTCCGGCTGCTGTGACAACGCCAGCAGCCCTAGCAAGTTCTTAGAGAGCCAGTCGAATTTCGCCTGCTCCCCCTCAAGTATCTGGACCCTTTGGTGAACCGTTTGCGCCGCCTGAACAAGTCACAGGTACGCAGCGCCTCACAGAACAGTGAGGAGCAGCAACGGCAACACTCAGGTAGGGCGTGCAAGTTGCAACCCGGTCTAAGCAATGGCGTGTGCAGGCAGTGTGGTGTGATTACATCCCAATGACACAGCCGCCACAACCGGGAGACGCACCTGTCCTCCCTCACCGACGACAATTCGAATCGGGTTACGAAGAAATTTGCTGCAGACCGGAGACTCATACAAGCTAACGTGCACAGCGTTGGTTCGTTTTGGAGGGCTACGCGCAGCTACCCACTAAGAAGTCCGGGAGGAGCTTGCCGCGCGGCCCCAACCGCATGAACGCGAGAGGCCGGAGGGGACAAGTAAGTCGCTTCTGCTGTTACTGCTCCTGCTACTACTACTGCTGCTTACTTGGCAAGGGCCTCGCACTTGCGGGGCATGGTAGCGCTGAACATGCATGTGACCCTGTCCGGCCTGAGGGAAGAGAGGACATCTCTCAGCTGGCTCTCGAAGCCCATTTGAACCATCTTATCAGCCTCATCAACGACCGCCATGACAACTTTGTGGAAAATACCGCCGAGACCTTTGAGGCTGCACACGTCGATCATGCGTCCTGGGTTGCAGACCACAACATCGGGACCTCGTCTTAGCGCTCGAAACTGTTCAGTCTTGTCGAAGCCTCCGGCCATCAACAGCCGACTCACATCCAACTCCGCTCCCCCTCGAGAAAAGCTGTGGATCTCCCCGTCCACTTGTACCGCCAGCTCCCTAAAAACCAAATCCCCCAACGAACACACGCCAGATCGCCAAAGGCCCAAAACCCACAAAACAACCGTCTGTTTGTCATATTGCGTGAAGAGGAGCAAAATTTATGGTAGCAGGCAGACGGCCAGCAAATCCTCACGATCGAGTCTTTGGTAAGTGGCCCTGGCCATGCTGGAGCACATACACCCCACAAAAACGCACCGGGTGGGGCATATTATGATAGCTGAGGGCCCTGCCCGTTGCTCCTTCGCTGGGGATTGCTTCGACGGGTCTTTAAACGATGCTTGGCAAGTGGTCCATTGGTCCTTTTCCTTTAGACTGACGACGCGCGTCAAGACCGGAATGAGGTAGGCGGCGGTCTTTCCGCTGCCTGTCTGTGCCACAGCTAAACAGTCTCTGCCCTTTAAGAGAGCCGGGATGGCCGCCGCCTGCACAGCAGTGGGAAGGCGATAGTCGCGTCGTTGCAGAGCCGTCCACAGACCCTAAAAGCACAGCACACGCGCCAAGACGACAAGCCCCACGCCAGCCATCGCAGCAGCAATACCACGACCCTCCAGCGCCAACGCACAAATGGACCCCAATACAAGGCACGGCAGAAGCGGAAATATGGTTGCTGCGCCGCCTTCGGCGTCAGCCAGTAGAGGGGGGGCAGCGGCTTGACTGAAGGGGAGGCATCGCACGGCTAATAAGGGCCCCCGGTAAGTCCCTGCCTTGCTGCGGTGACTCCCGTGGAACCCCAGGTGAATGCCCCACGAAATTCGTGGAACGGTAGCTTGTACGGCTGCATTGCTACCGCTGCTGCTGCTGCTCAGCGTGTGCGCTTCTGACCTTCGGAACGGAATCCTTCAAGTGGATGAAGGATGCAATTGGACGGGGCGCCTGTTTGCCCGTAGTGTGGAGCTGCAAGGAATCGCGAACCTTCGCAACGGCCTCCAAGGTAAGGGCGGTGACGTCTGGGTGTTCTTTGTATATGTCCGCTGTGTATGGGGGATATATAATCCTGTACAGTTCGCAGCAGCCTTCGAAGCAAGGAGGAATAAAATGCGCCCAATGGAAGAAGAACTGCAACTGCGAATTATTCTAACGACTTTAAGCGTCATAGCTCATACACTCAAGCAGCAAAGAGCCTAGAGGTTACGTAGGCCTACTCGTCGTGATGTACTACAGGGAGAGAACGGCAACGGCCCTCATCTTCGTCGTCTGTTCCTGCGCTATTGGTCTGCGTCTGAGCCTTCCTCTTGCCTCTAGCAGCCTCTGCTTGCTGCATTCAACACGCATCCGCAAACCCATAGGCATGCAAACGGGGAACATTCATCTACGGAGTAGTCTACCGGCTGGGTCGGCGTCCCGTCACATCCGGTAGTTCCCCCACCAATTTCCCGCTGGAATATGAACGTTCGACACATTTGAACACATACAGAAGCTGCTTTTTGGGCATTGAGATGCTCTATAGACTCCGCTGCAATGTCCTCATCGTCGAAAAAGCGTTCTGTCTCCGTCTGTTGGCCTTCGCCCGCTGCTTCCCTTCGCTGCTTTTCCTCGAATTCTGCCTTCTCGCGAACAAGAGT